>NW_007747325.1:0-734 GCF_000696425.1 Galeopterus variegatus
ACACACACACACACACACACACACCTTCTTGTAAAGGAAATCCTCATTCTCTGAAGAAGGGGACCAGTGTCCAACGTCTTCCTCCCCTCATGACGGAGGATAGCATCAGCACGTGCTGATGGGTCCACCCTGCACCTAGGCTGCCTCCTCAGTCACACCTCAGGGAGTCCACACCTGGGAGTCTGCAGGATAATTGTGTAAGTGTCTCCTGATGTCACCAGAAAATCTCCAGGTCACGGCAGTAGATTTAGTTGAGGTGTGAAAGGTTAAGATGAAGGATTTGGTGTTAAAAGTCTAGACATCAGAGTCAGGCAGACATGGGTTCAAGTCCTAGCTCTGCCACTTCCAACCTGGAGCACCTTGAGACCGTCACCTTACCTCATGAGCCTCGGTACCCTCATCTGTAAAATGGGTTTTATACAAAGAACCTACATGAAGTAAAACATGCACATGGGGCACTCAGCTCAGGGCGTGAACCACGGGAAGCTCTTGAGTATGTTTTCCTTCCAGAGAACCAGATCAAATACTGTCTCAGCCTCTTCCCAGCTCTGAGACCTTGAAGTTAACTGCTCTATTTCCTTATCTGCAAAATGGGGATAATTTTCTGGCATCTACTTCATAGTATTGAAGTAAGCGAGAATTCTCTACAATGTGTGAAAAGTGCATGGTGCACAAAAGTCACTCAGTAGATGCTCTTAAAATGATTTTTATTCACTCATTTTGTTTATTCATTC
>NW_007747325.1:8471-8802 GCF_000696425.1 Galeopterus variegatus
GTGGTGAGCATGGACACCCATCACAGGAACCCCCATCTAAACATGAAGAAATGTCCCCGTGAGTCACATGCTCCGAGGCGCCCCCATCCTCTGAGATGCACAACTCCAGCAGAACTCATAATACTGTGCGACGAGAACCTGCCACACAAATCCAATAAACTGCATTTCCATACCTGTATAGGCGCTTTTCAGCCCACGAGTGCACGTTCTTGCCCTAACTCAAAACAGTCTGGATGCCCAAGGAAAGCCTGACATCCTGAAACACGGTCCACACAAGTAGCACTGGCATCTCGAGCCGCTAACTCACTCAAACAAGCAGTCAGCACTGACA
>NW_007747325.1:11676-12523 GCF_000696425.1 Galeopterus variegatus
TATTGCTGAGCCTACTTCATTTAGCTTTCACAATCACTGACATTAGAAGGTATCAAAAAGTTTACAGACTGCACATTTTTTCTGCACATTTCAGAAAAAAAATCAAAATAGAAAGCACACAGAACCTGTCTTTAAAAGGAAAGGAAAATTACAATTCCTTTTCTGTCTTTAGACACCATTCACCCAACAACTGCTACATGCAATTCAAGTTTTTGAAACAGGTGTAGGGTGGGGCTAGATATGGAATTTCGCTTATTACTAATTATTTTTAAAGATTGGGGGGAAACACTGCGAAGTGCAAAATAAAAAGTCCTGTGCCTGGTTGGGTTTTTTTTTTTTTCTTTTTATCATTATCATTATCTTTTAAGTGGACTGTGATAAACAGAATACCTGCCAATCATCTCGTCTGGCTGGCTTGGCGTTTGACTGACAGTCCCCCTGTCAGAGCTTGCGCTCAGCTTTGCCACATTCAGATCTCTCTCTC
Organism: Galeopterus variegatus; assembly: GCF_000696425.1. NCBI lineage: Eukaryota > Metazoa > Chordata > Mammalia > Dermoptera > Cynocephalidae > Galeopterus > Galeopterus variegatus. Next base: position 12,161 of record NW_007747325.1, read on the forward strand.
TCTCTCTCTCTCTCTCTCACCCCCCTTCCTCTCTCTCTTCCTCTCTGTCTCTCTCACTCACTCACTCAGCTGCCTCTTTAGACGTGGGTTGCACGTTGATGAAGGAGCCTCCGTCCTCTGCCATCTCGACGCGGCCTCGGATTGGGAGTCTGAGCCCTCGCTGCCCAAAGTCTGCGACGCGAGCCATTGCTCCCTTTGATTCCTCCTCCCTCTCTCGGTGAATGTGTGTGCGGTTTGTTTCTGTTTTGTAGGATTTTTTTCTTCTTCCCCTCCTCTCCTTGTCTGTTTTGCTCCGTCTTGTGCGTTTCTGTGGGGTTAGGTTTGTGTTTTTAATCGTCTGAGGTCACGTCTATTTCCTCCGGA
>NW_007747326.1:0-793 GCF_000696425.1 Galeopterus variegatus
GCTCTTATATTTAGGTCTTTGATCCACTGTTAGTTAAAATTTGTAGATGGTGGGCTGACCCGGTGGCGCACTCGGGAGAGTGTGGTGCTGGGAGCGCAGCGATGCTCCCGCCGCGGGTTTGGATCCTATATAGGAATGGCCGGTGTGCTCACTGGCTGAGTGCAGTGTGGGTGACACCACACCAAGGGTTGCAATCCACTTACCAGTCACGAAAAAGACAAAAAAAAAAAAAAAATTTGTAGATGGTATGAGATAGGAGTCTACCTTCATTATTTTTCATGTGGATATCTAGTTGTCTCAACACCATTTGTTGAAAAGACCATTCTTTCCAATTGAATTGTTTGGGCTACATTGTCAAAAATCAATCGACCATAGATGTATGTGTATATTTCTGGACTCTCAATTCTATTTAATCAATCTATATGTCTATCTTTATGTCAGTACAACACTCACTTGATTATTGTACCTTTGAAATTGGGAAGTGTGAATCTTTCATCTTTTTTTTTTTTCAAGATATATATCTATTCTGGGTCCCTTAAATTCCTATAAGAATTTTAGGATTGGCTTGTCAATTTCTACATAGAAACCATCTGGGTTTTTAGTAGGGATTGTACTGAATCTGTAAATCAACTCGGAGAGTACTGCCCTATTAACAATATTGTCTTTTGATTCATGAATGTGTCTTTCCATTTATTTACACCTTCTTTAATTTATTTTAACAGTATTTTGTAGTTCCAGAGCATAAATTTTGCACTTATTTTGTTCACCTTATTCCTAAGTATTTTATTATTTT
>NW_007747326.1:5976-7115 GCF_000696425.1 Galeopterus variegatus
AAAAGATAGGAATTCTTTGCAGATAAATAGAAATAGAAAATGCATAAAAATCAACCACTTGGAAATGTTAGAACTAAAAAATACAGTATTTGAAATAATGAAAAAAAAAACTGGATGGGATCAATACAGAATAGAGATGAGAAAGAAGGAGTCAATTAATTGGAAGACAGATCAAGGGAAATTATCCAATCTGAAGAACAGAGGGAGAAAAAGGCTAAAACAAACAAACAAACAAAAATGAACAAAGCCTCAGGGACTAGGGGCCAATATCAAACAGTATAATATATATGCAATTGAAGTCCTAGATAAAACACAGACATTGAGGCAGTAAAAACATTTGAGGAAATAATGGAATGGCCCCAAACTCCCCCAATTTGGTAAAACACATAAATGTATACTCAAGAAGCTCAGCAAATCCCCAAAAGGATAAACACAAAGAAAACCATGCCCAGGCACATAACTAATCTGCTGAAAACCAAAGATAAAGAAAATATCTTGAAAGTAGACAGGGAAAAATGCCAGGCTACATAAGGAAAAAGTCATACATTACAATGACTCAAATGAGCATATCTTTCTAACTAGAAACCGTGGAAGGTACAATGAAGTACATCTTTAAAGAAGTGAAATAATAACTATCAACAATAATTCTATATCCAGCAAATATCTTTCAAGAACAAAGGCAAATAAAGACTTTTCAGATGGAAGAAAACCAAGAGAATTTCTCATAAGCAGACTTACTCCATAAGAAGTGCTAAAAGAAGTTCTTCAGGCTGAAGGGAAATGATACTAGAAGGAAAGTGCACCTTTAGGAACAAAGGAAGACGAACAGAAATGGGTAAATGTAGAAGACAATTTTTTTCCTCTTAAGTTTTAAAAATATCTATGACTGTTTAAAGCAAAATTTATAATATTGTCTATTGGGTTTTTCAAAGAACGTAGGCATAATACATATGATCATTATCACATTAGTTAGTGTGAGAGTAAATGGATTTATATGGTTGTAAGTTTTCTACATTATACGTGAATTGATACATTAACTCTAAGTAGACTGTGAAAGGTTAGCTATCCATATTGTTACAATCCCTAAAGCATCCACTAAAAACTAAAAAATATTGCAAAGAGATATAGCTCAAAAGCCA
>NW_007747326.1:11819-12521 GCF_000696425.1 Galeopterus variegatus
TGTACTATCAAGTAAGTCATTCCTCCCATAGTTAAGGGAGAGGTGGGGACAAATGCCAGCAGTATTATTCTAGCTGAAGTCCTGCTTGAAAACATGAAGCCAAAAAGAGAAATAGGGAATATTCCCAGTAACACTACCTAACTTAATATATTTTCCTTCATAAATTAGCTGCCTAAATTTTCAGAAAGAAATTTCACTTGAAGCAACTATCATTAGCCCAAGTACTCTAGTTCTTTATAATTTAGTTGTCTGCTTCTCAAATTTCGATTGAAATAGGTCAGGTAAAATAAGTAACCGAAAAAGAAATAAGATTTCCTCACTAATTTATTTGTATTCTATTACATTTTCTACTTTTTTCTAGTTAATGTACTGAAGATTGCTTTCAAGGTACTCTTGAGCAGGTGAACTGCTCCAGGTATAGCCTCATGAGAGTGAATAAGAAGGAACTGTCATATTCTGTCAAGGTTCTATTCAAAGCATACTCTGCTAACACTGGCCTTTACTCCATGTAATAAAATTTATAAGTACTTTTCTGCTATTTTTATCAACTTTTTTCCATTTGGAATGAGTTGTTTGCTTGTTTGTTTGTTTTGTTTTAATCAAACTGCCTTTTCTCAGTTTAATGTCAGGTAGGGTCATGACTTCCAAAGCCATTGATTTTTTACCTTCCCAGGGTGATTTTTTTTATTGTGGTTAAAAAAA
>NW_007747327.1:0-258 GCF_000696425.1 Galeopterus variegatus
AGAAGAGGATGGGGAAGGATCAGACAAGAGTAAAAGTGGTTGCAGTAAAACATTCCAGAAATGTCTAGACTTTTCCAAAGTATCCAGTATGACTTTATCTTGCAGTCATTGGGAAACTTGTGAGCTTCATCTTTCCTTGTTTTGGACAGAAGGCAGCTAAGGGCTGATTTTCCCTGCCCTGCTCCTATTTCTGTGTATACATTTAAACACTCTTTTATCCATTCATTTAATAAATAGTTATTGTACAGCTACTATATG
>NW_007747327.1:2412-3134 GCF_000696425.1 Galeopterus variegatus
GTAAGTTTTACATTTATTACCTGGATGGTCCCGCCCTGCTGGAACACACATCCCACGAGGGCAGGGTCTGTGCTTTTTCCAAGGATGCCTCGCAGGTGCCTGTGTCTACACCCTTGTCACAAAGGACTAAATGAATGCACAGGAGCAGGGAGGACACCGGGTCAGAAGAGTGGGCAGGGGCCGCTGTACGCCAGGGGAAGAGTTGGTTCTTTACTGGAAATAAGACAAACACGGTAGAATTTTATGAGAAAGGATGCCANTGTGTGTTTAGTGTGGTGTGTGTGTGTTTAGTGGTGTGCGTGTGTAGTGTGGTGTGTGTGTGTAGTGGTGTGTGTGTGTGTTTAGTGGTGTGTGTGTGTAGTGTGGTGTGTGTTTAGTGTGGTGTGTGTGTGTTTAGTGGTGTGCATGTGTAGTGTGGTGTTTGTTTAGTGTGGTGTGTGTGTGTTTAGTGGTGTGTGTGTAGTGTGGTGTGTGTTTAGTGTGGTGTGTGTGTGTAGTGTGGTGTGTGTTTANTGGTGGTGTATGTGTGATGTGTGTAGTATGTGGTGTGTGTGAGTGGTGTGTGTATAATGTGGTGTGGTGTGTGCGTGGTGGTGTGTGTGTGGTAGTTTGGTAGGTGTGTGTTTAGTGTGGTGTGTGTTAAGTGTGGTGTGTGTGTGTGGTGGTGTGCGTGTGTAGTCTGGTGTGTGTAGTGGTGTGAGTGTGTAGTGTGGTGTGTGTTT
>NW_007747327.1:4612-5112 GCF_000696425.1 Galeopterus variegatus
TTTCTAAACCTACAGGAGAAAGAGAAATTAATGCACAGTATGTTCAAACCCATGCACTTTAGGCCTCTTTGTTACAGCAGCCGCCTCTCTCCCTTACTCATACAATGATGTCTAAAGCAGACGTGATCTCTTGAGTGACTGAACTTGGTTAACACAGACACTAAGCACATGGCTAAGTAAATGAAGAAGTGAGTGAGTGAATGAATGATTCAGGTCTAACTAGAACCAGCTAGAAAAAACAAGAAGAAATAATTCAGTGATCTGTCACGACAAGCAGATAGCCTCATGTGCTATAAGGCTTCCGTTACTTGGAGCCTGTGCTTTGGAAAGTGGGTTAGGGGTTTCGGCTTTGCTACCCACCTGCCTTGCCCCTTGCACAGTAAGCCACTGTGGTCCTTTTAACTCTCCCTCCACAGGTTCTGTTCCCTGTTAGCCTTTGCCAAAGCCCTAGCTCCACTTTGGATCCTCATTACCTGTCATGTGAACCGTGGTGCTCGTTA
>NW_007747327.1:7045-7590 GCF_000696425.1 Galeopterus variegatus
TTCCTGATACCTCCCTCTGTATCTAGCAGGGGAGCTGCTTCTGCTTCTGAAATAGCTGCTGTAGTGATCTCATCCTCCCATGTTTATAGAATTTGATGCACAAATATGCTCCTCTCTAGTCCCTCCTGCCCATGTCATCCCTGTCCTCCCTCCCTTTGTCTTGTGCCCAAGTGTGGAATTGCTCATCCCAGTTCCAGATGGAAAGCAGAGAGGTAAGACACACCACTGTCTCCATAGCACATTTCTGAAATTCCTAGTGGATCTGCGGGGTNCGTGTGTAGTGTGGTGTGTGTGTAGTGTGGTGTGTGTGTGTAGTGGTGTGCGTGTGTAGTGGTGTGCGTGTGTAGTGTGGTGTGTGTGCGTGTTTAGTGGTGTGCGTGTGTAGTGTGGTGTGTGTTTAGTGTGGTGTGTGTTTAGTGTGGTGTGTGTGTGTAGTGTGGTGTGTGTGTAGTGGTGTGCATGTGTAGTGTGGTGTGTGTGTAGTGTGGTGTGCGTGTGTAGTGGTGTGCGTGTGTAGTGTGGTGTGTGTGTGTGTTTAGTGGTGT
>NW_007747327.1:9738-10018 GCF_000696425.1 Galeopterus variegatus
TGCCATTCCTTCCTGACCCTCCCCCACATGTGTCAGGCTGTTTCCCAACCTTCCCGTCTTTGCTTAAGCTCTTCCTTTCCCCTCGAATGGCTTCCTCAGCCCAGCTCACCAGGCAAACATCTGCTCATCTTTCCAGACCCGGCTGAGCATCGTCCTCTCTATGAAGCCTTTTCTGACCTCTCCCGCCCCGGTTGGATGTTCTGCTTTTCTGTTCTGCAATTGATTATACCGGGCTCCACACAGATTGCTCTCCTACCCAACATAACATTTCATTGCATTC
>NW_007747327.1:12138-12519 GCF_000696425.1 Galeopterus variegatus
AACAATATATTTTTAACTCAAAACATTCATTCTCAAGCCTGTCCTGCTGCTAGATACAATCACCCATCTCAGTTCCGGCCATGCACGTGAGCAGAGGTGAAGGGTCTCTCCTTCCCCTTACCTCCTTCTTGCCATCTGGGATGAAGACATGGTGATGAACCCTCTGGAGCATGCAGAGAGTTTAATGCTAGGGCTGGCACAATGACAAGATCCAAGGAGCCTAGTCCCTGACAGCTTACATTAAGATGGACTCATGAGAAAAAATTGACTTCTGACTTGTTCAAGCCGCTGTATTTGACCCTCTGTTACAGGAACCAAACCAATACACTAACCAGTATTGTGGGAGCCCAGGTGAGCGTAACTGTATTGCTTGCCAGCTGA
>NW_007747328.1:0-222 GCF_000696425.1 Galeopterus variegatus
TTCCTAGATCGATTAGCTTAGTCTGATTATTTTTCCTAGATCGATTAGCTTGGTCTGAATACTTTTCCAAAATCGATTATCTTGATTTGATTATATTTCCTAGATCGATTAACTTGGTCTGATTATTTCTCCTAGATCGATTAGCATGGTTTGATGAGTTCACTTAGATCGATTAGCTGTGATTTATGAGTTTACATAGATCGATGAGCTTGGTCTGATGAG
>NW_007747328.1:5844-6175 GCF_000696425.1 Galeopterus variegatus
GGTCTGATTATTTCTCCTAGATCGATTAGCTTGGTTTGATGAGTTTACGTAGATCGATTGGGTTGGTCTCGTGAGTTTACTTAGATCGATTAGCTTGGTCCGATCAGTTTACTTAGATCGATGAGCTTGGTGTGACGAGTTTACTTAGATCGAAGGGCTTGGTCTCATGAGTTTACTTTGATCGATTGGCTTTCTCTGATGAGTTTACTTAGATTGATGATATTGGTGTGATGAGTTTATTTAGATCGATGAGCTTGGTCGGTTGAGTTTAAATATATCGATGAGCTCTGTCTGATGAGTTTAAGTAGATCGATTATCTTGCTCTACTGAG
>NW_007747328.1:10709-11038 GCF_000696425.1 Galeopterus variegatus
GATGAGTTTACATAGATTGATGTGCTTGGTCTGATAAGTTTACTTAGATCAATGTGCTTTTTCTGATGAGTTTACTGTGATCGATGAACTTGGGGTGATGTGTTTACTTAGATCGATGAACTTCGTCTAATGAGTTTACTTAGATTGAAGGGCTCGGTCTGATGAGTTTACTTAGATCAATGAGCTTGGTCTGATGAGTTTACATAGATTGATGTGCTTGGTCTGATAAGTTTATTAGATCAATGTGCTTTTTCTGATGAGTTTACTGTGATCGATGAACTTGGGGTGATGAGTTTACTTAGATCGATGAGCTTGGTCTGATTAGTTTA
>NW_007747328.1:11840-12519 GCF_000696425.1 Galeopterus variegatus
ATGAACTCGGTCTGATGAGTTTACTTAGATCGATGAGCTTGGTCTGATAAGTGTACTTAGATCGATTGGCTGGGTCTGATGAGTTTACCTAGATCGATGAGCTTGGTCTGATAAGTTTTGCTAGATCGATTAGCTTGGTCTGATTAGTTTTCCCAGACTGATTACATTGGTCTGAATACTTTTACTAGATCAATTAGCTTGGTCTGATTATTTTTCCTAGATCGATTGGCTTGCTGTCATTAGTTTTCCCAAATCGACTAACTTTGTCTGATTAGTTGTCCTAGATCAATTTTTTGGGTCTGAATAGTTTTCCTAGATCGATTAGTTGGGTCTGATAAGTTTTCCTAGATTGAGTAGTTGGGTCTGATTAGTTTTCCAAGATGGATTAGTTGGGTCTGATTAGTTTTCCTACATCGACTAGCTCGGTCTGATTAGTTTTCCGAGATCGATTATCTTTAAGTGGTTAGTTATCTTTGATGGATTACGTTGGTCTGATTAGTTTTCCTAGATTGATTAGCTTGGTCTGATTAGTTTTCCTGGATTGATTAGCTTGGTCTGGTTAGTTTTCCTAGATCGAATGGCCTGGTCTGATCAGTTTTCTTAGATCGATTAGTTGGGTCTGATTAGTTTTCCTAGATCGATTAGCTTGGTCTGATTAGTTTTCCTAGATCGATTGGCT
>NW_007747329.1:0-12518 GCF_000696425.1 Galeopterus variegatus
TTTTTAAAAAAAAAAAAAAAAAAACATTTACAGGGCACTCACAAAGCAGCTACTTCGTGAGTTGTACACATTATCTAGTGAGATATTAAAACGTATTTTTTGAGGTTTTGAAAATGTTATCTAACATAATAGATAAATTCATAACAAATGAGAGAGTATTTTTTATAATGTATATCATTTTCCTTTTCTTTTGCAATAATGTGAGTCTCTCTAGAAAAAAGAAAGAATGTGCATCACTCCATTTGCCGTCTAAAATATTCCATTTTATAGGTATAGAGAAGGAAAGAGGGAAAAGTAATGACAAATTCATTTCTTAGTTGTTACTGATCAGATTCTTAGCAGCTGCCTCTTGGATGTTTTCTACAAAGAAATGATTTTTCTACCTGTTAATTACCTTGTGAATTGTAGATATTTCATTCATACTAAACAAAATCATACTTTGTGTTGAAATCACTTTTCTCTAGCTATTTGTTCAAGGGCTATGTGAGCCCTAAATTGTAATCGGGCTTCCATGGAATAGTCTTTGTAGTTTTTTACGTTGTCTAGGTTTTTTGTTGCACTGGAATAATCTCCTTTTAGATAATGTAGAATTCCCAGTTCATAGTAAGTATATGGCACCAAATAGTGGTCATATTTTAACAATTTCTCCTTTTGAATGACACGATTAAAGTAGTGCTCAGCCTTAGAATATTTGCCTAAGTGTTTCAGGCATAGACCTTTCAGTAAATTTAACAAACTTAGGTCATCTGTGCCATACTCTTCACTTGGATTTTCTTGTAAAAGGTCTTCTCCTTTGTCAATTATTGAGAGCCAACTTGAAATAAGCTCCATTTTATTGCTCATGACTCGGAAACCACTCCAGGCATAAATGAATTCCAGAAGGGGCTGGGCTGTAAACCAGCCTGTAGTAGTACCATAGCGTTGACCCTTCCCAGCACAGAACTTTTCTATTGGCACAGAAGTGCCTAAAATTTTGATTCTCAGGGTATCCACTTTCAAGAAGAGAGAGTTCATGTCCTCACTTACTGACTTCGCAAAATCGGAAGGAAGCAAGGGCAGCATTATAGCTTTACTGTACATGTATACTGCCTTGGACCACCTGCTGTGCTGAAACAGTAGATTGGCATAGTGGTAAGCCTGCTTCCAATCCTGCAGAAAAACTTGACACCACATGAGTTCCCAGAAACAGAGGTGATGAGCCTGCTTCCATTCACTCTGAGTAAAAACGCACTCCTGTAATTTTAACTGTGCATTTTCAAAATTTCCTTTCAGCATACAAAAACGTGCATGAAAAAATTTAAGTATGACACAGTTTGGAAATTTCTGGAGGTACATTAGAAAGAGATCCTCACTAGCAGAATCGTAAACCTTATCAACACCAAAAGCTACATAGATATAATTGTAATAAAAGAGTAGAGTAAAAACGCTTAAAATATCATTTACATGGGTTTCAGATGCACTCTCATGAAGCAAAGCCAAGCCTACATCTCTATCACCAGAATATCCTACAACATTGAGTAGTTTAAGTATCTTTGGTGGTACAAGTGAAAACATCAAATTGAATGCTCCAAGCCCAAATTTTATTCCTCCAACCAGGTGTTTGTGGGCTTTGCTTTGGCTGTTAGGTATCTCTGCTAATACTTGTTGACAGTCTTTGTATATTTCGTAACTTGACCCAATGCTGACCCCGCTTTTAAGAAAACTAAGTATACTGTCATCCTGTGTAAATGCTATGGAGGCTTTCAAGATCAAACACTCAGCATAACACACCTCTGCATGCAGTTCCTCCTCTTTGATAGCCTTTATTCCCTGTCTACTCACTAGACGAGATAAAGTCATTATCCTAGGTTTTCTTCGGAAATTGTTACAGGTTTTCAAAGCTTCCTTTGCGGCAGTCATTCCAACCTGTATATCCTGTGGGTCAAAAGTCAAGATGGCTTTGACAACCATAAGGATACCATACAAAAGGGCATGGTATGTGCTGTTTTTAGACCATGGATAAATAAGATTTATTGCATCTGAGAATCTGTTATTTAGAAATAAATACAATCCAGTTGTGCATTCTTCCAAGGAAGATATTAGATTCATTGTTGTTGCTACAGGTATAACATCATAGGCGTCTTCAAACTTGTCCTCCTGATCATTTTCTCTTTTACCTAGAGTAAATGACATACTGGCTTCCCCACTTAGAGATGGGAAATATCTGAAGTGGAGTGATGTGGTTGCAACGAGGGTAGCTCCTCCTCTCCTGACCGGGGTCACTTCCACACAAAGCTCAGTCTGAGGTGTTGCTGGTAAAATGGAGGTGAACGACTAGCTGTGAGGTGCAGCACTGGGATGTTCTCATCTATGCCAGACAACGGAGAAAAAAAGATAATTTTATACACCTAGAAGATGCAGTTCTTAAAAGTTCAAGTCATTTGGAACATTCTAAAGAAAACATGTTTTACTTTTTTTTGGCAGCTGGCCAGTAAGAAAACATGCTCTTTTTAAACACTATAAAGTAAACCCTTTGTAAACAGAAGCATTCTTTTGTAACCATCCCTCCACTATATCAATTTCATCAGATCATCCTATTGTGTATTTGTATTGGAGAACTGCACTGTGATAGCTGTAAAATTTCTCTATAGGAAGGCCTTCGGGGGCAAGAAAGGGGAATGTAGTTACATAGTTCTCTAGTTAAGACTAAGGAAGGCATGAATTGTTCAGAATATTAAAGATTATGGGAATGAAAAATCCATCCCATGCTATTCTTAGTACTATCACTGTATTTGCACATATTTTTATTGAAAACTAGGTCTTAATGAAATAAAATGTTATGATCAGTTGTATAGGACTTTGGACATGGAGAGAGCTGTTTAAATGAGAAAGATTTCTTAGCATTGCTGCAATTAGAAAAAAGAAATTCAAATGTAAAAGTTGTTATCATAGCATTACTATAGTATCCTGGTAGGAAATCTTTTTTTCTACTGAGTCATTTAACACCTGGAAGGTGGGGTGGGGTGGACACAATGGAAGACCAATTACAAATAGCAAACTATTTAATTTATTCATCATAACATAATAGGTTCAATTAATCTATTTTTTAAAGTAGAAACAGCAAACATGACACTTTAACAGTTATTATTACAATGCTTTAAAATAATTACAAGTATACTTTTAAATGTACCTGAATTTTGCATTTTGATGTTAAAAGACAGGAGGGGAAGGTAAAGCAGAGGAAAAGAATCAAAGGAAAAGAAAGAGAAAGCAGAAGAAAGAGACGCAGACTTTCACACAGAAGGAGAGAGAAAACAAAGCAGGAAAACATATATGAAAAAAAAGTTATGGGGAGAACAGCCTCAGAGGTGTTATTTTAGGTAAATGCTTGTTTTTTACACCTTAAAGTTCAGTTACGTTTCAGCGTATTAGCAACTGTAATCACTGCCCTTTGAAATGCCAAGTTAATTATGCATTTGTTTGAAAGGCTCAGTTCTGAGAGGGAAAACCATGCAACCCATTAGGAGGGAAATTATTCTTGGGGTGGCAATAGTAGTGGCTAGATCAATGCTATGCAGAGAAACCTAGGTGACAGCCAGATTCACCCAAGGACAAAGTTTCCTTTCCTTTGGCCTAAACCAAATGCTTTCAGATTATATCCACAGAATCCCTATCCTCCATTCAAGAAAGCTTAATTTACTTTTTCTGAAACCTTACCTAAGTCTGTTAGCATAATGACTCTCATGGCATTCCATACATATATCTCTATTAGAGTTTCTCTCAATGCATTGTAATTATTTATATACCTGCTTTTACCACTAGTCTGGGAGCTTCAAGTCATGATATGTCTTATAATCAGCTTTATATTCTAGTTCTAGCATACTCCCTTGAACAAAGTAGGCAGTAATAAATGTTTGGTAAATGAATTCAGGTGTCTGCAAAATATTTCTAAGGATTTCTTTCTTTCTTTCTTTCTTTTTTTTTTTTTTGGTGGCTGGCCAGTATGGGGATCTGAACCCATGACCTTGGAGTTACAATTCTGGGCTCCAACAAACTGAGCTAATCGGTCCCCCCTAGGGACTTCATTTTTTTTTTTTTTTTTTTTTTTGGCAGCTGGCCATCGCAGGGGTTGAACCCTGGATCTTAGTGTTACCAGCACTGTACTCTAACCAATTGAGCTAACCGGCCAGCCAGCCCTAGGGACTTCTTGAAAGCGAATTGTGAACTCAACTTTCTGCCCCATAATTTTCAGATTCCCTACTCCTGAAAAGCACATAAGGATATAACCATAATAAATTTCCTATAACCAGATTTACTTGTACTTTTTCCCTAATATTTTTGGGATTGAGAGTCTGTTTTGTCCACTTCAAGGATTAATACTTGTAACAGTCAATAATATAAATTTTCAGAGATGGTGAGAGAGGGAGTACTTATTCCCTATTCAATTCCCATGAGGGGAATTTTCTGCTAGAGAAATACTCTTGGTTGGTGGGCTGACTTTTGGCTGAGATTTGAGAGAAGAAACTAGGCAAGTGTAGCTCTATGCCTTCTGGGTTCCTTTTCTGGGGGGAATCAGCCTGTCCAAAGTCTGATATCAAAAAACAGGAAGATTTTGTTTTCTGCTCTCCAGCTGTGCCTGGGACCAGGTGGGTAAATCTGTTTAATTAAGGAGTGAAGTATTAGTGAGCACACTTGGCAACACTATGTGAAGGTACAGTCACAATCAAAAAGATTGATTCAGTTGATAGTGACTCGTACCTCTTGCCATATGCCAAAACCCACTAAAAATGGATTAAAGATTTAAATATATGACCTGAAACTACAAAACTCCTAAAAGAAAACATAGGGAAAACACTTCAGGAAGCAGGACTGAACATTTTATGAATAAGATCCCAAAAGCACAGGCAACAAAAGGAAAAATAAACAAATGGGATTATATCAAACTAAGAATCTTCTGCACAGCAAAAAAAAAAAAAAAAAAAAATTAACAGAGTGAAAAGACAACCTACAAACCGGGAGAAAGTATTTGCAAACTATGCATCTGACAATGGATTAATATCCAGAATATACAAGAAACTTAACAGTAAAAAAACAAGTAACCCAATTAAAACATGGGCAAAGGAGCTGAATAGGCATTTCTCAAAGCAAGATATACAACTGGCCAACAGACATATGAAAAAATGCTCAGCATCACTCAGCACCACGGAAATGCAAATCAAAACCACATTGAGATATCATCTCACCCCAGTTAACCTGGCTGTTATCAAAAAGACAGAATAACAAATGCTAGTGAAGATGCAGAGAAAGGGGAACCCTTCTCCACTGCTGGTGAGACTGTAAATTAGTACAGCCATTATGGAAAACACTATGGAAACTACAAACAACTGAAGATAGAACTGCCATACAATCCAGCAATCCCACTGCTGGGTATATGCCCAAAGGAATGGAAATTATCACCTCGCAGGGATTCCTGCACACCCATGTTTATTGCAGCTCCATTTACAATAGCCAAGAGTTGGAGCCAACCTAAATGTCCATCCACAGGCAACCAGATAAGGAAAATGTGGTATACATACACAATGTAATACTACTCCACCATAAAAAAAATGTAAATTCTGACATTTGCAGCAACATGGATGATCTTAGAGAAAGTTATGTAAAGTGAAATAAGCCAGGCACAGAAAGAGAAATACCACTTGTCCTCATTCATAAGTGGGAGCTAATAAAAAAAAATACATAAAAAAAAGAAAGATACAACAATCACAATAATTCATTGAACTTTTAAAAGGAGAGAACAGAACTGAGACTACCAGAGGCAGGAGCGGGGAAGGAGTGTTAATGAGAAAATGATTACATTGTGTAATGTTGAATATACTAATTATGCTGATTTGAGCATCACATATTGCACACATGTATTGATACTCAATGCTGTACCCCACAGATATGTACAATCAATTATGTTAAGAAAAAAAAATTATATTTTGGTCTTCTTCTACTTGACTCTTACATCTGTATCTCATTGGTTCTGAACTCAGGGAATGGAAAAGGATATTTATTAATCTCTAAAACCATCTGGTCTTCTTCTACTCTAGTATTTTCTATCTAGCTGGTTGGTACCATGGTCCACCCTAAACTCCTTTTCCTTCTCTCCTCCCATATCCTCCCAACAGTTATCAAACCCTACCAATTCTACCTTGCTGAATGAGGTGCCCCTTTCCTGTCCTCCAAATCACCCCGGGCATACTTCTCTAACATTGCTTATCACTAAGGTTATAACATGGTAAAAATCACAGACTGTGAAGTTACACTCTTTAGGTTTGAATCCTGATTTTGCCACTTGCTTGGCCTTACTGTGTCCTCTGTTTCCTCATCTGCTAATAGGGAAAAATGGTACCTCTAGTAAACAGTGGTTGGGAGAATAAGATGAATTAATACATGTAAAGCAGTCAGAACAGTATCTGGCATATATATAGTAAATGTTCAATAAATATTATTTTGTACCCCCACCCACTCTCCACATACCTAGCCTGGCACATAGCAGGTGCCTACTGAATTGTTTTATATGAGATTTGGGATTCAGACTGCTTTGGGCAGGAGTCCCGAAGCTTTTGGTAATAGAGGAAAAGTCATACTCCTGTTGTGCTTTTTGTTTGTTTTTATTTTTGGGCAACTGGCTGGTACAGGGTTTGAACTCTGGACCTTTGGTGTTATCAGCACCACACTCTAACCAACTGAGCTAACTGGCCAACACTGTTGCTCTTCTTTTATTTAAAATGTTGTCTCTGTCTGAAATATCTTCCCTACCTCTATGTGCTTGTCTAAATTTTCTTCATTTGGAAAGATCTAATAAGAATGGATTAGGAGAGGCTAATACTGAGCCATGGTGATCATTCAGTTAGGGGGTTTGAATAAGGTAGGGAGAGAGAGGTTGAAGATACACAAAGGAACAATTCAATAAAAAGGAGGCAGAACACAGGTGAGGGAGGAGAAGACTTGGATAAGATGAAGAAAACCTCTTCCACTAACAGAGAAGAGGCTTCCTTTTTGTCTTTCATTCAATGTGTATTTAATTGAGCTCCTTCTATGTGCTGAGCTCCTTCTCAGTGCTGGGGATACAGCAATGAACAAAACAAAGACCCTGCTTCTATGCAAAAAAACAATAACATGTCAGCTGTTGGTATATGCCATGAAGAAGAATAAAACTGGTTATGACAGAATAAGGAATTTAGAGAGTGATGAAGTGTGAGATAGTTGCTATTTTATGCACGACAGTCAAGGAAGTCCTCTCTGATAAGGTAACATTTGAACAGAGATTTAGAAAACATGATCTCTTCTTCAAGATAAGTTAAGTGAATATCCTGTGTATTCCCATGATGCCCTGTGCTTACCTCTGTCAGAGCACCTGCATATATATATTTTTAAATGTCTGTCTTCTGTCTTCATCACCTAGTACAATGACTGGCACTGAGTCATTAAATTGAATTAACATTTATCAAATGGTTATGACAGTTTTCAATTTATGTATACTAAAAAAATTCAAGATGAAGTCATTATTTAACTGTTAATACTGTAAGGGTCAAGAAAATGTATCAGTGAATACAAAGGATTGATGTTCTTAATATAGAAAGAGTTCCTGTGAACTGGTAAGATAGATGAAACACTCCAACAGAAAAATTACCAAAGGACATAAACTGCCAGTAAGTATAATGTCCAGCCTCACCGTAAATCAACAAAATACAAATTAAAAAATAAAATATCAATTTACAAAATCAAATTTGGCAGATTAAAAAATTATAACATGCAGTATTAATGAAAATGTAGAGAATCAAATACGCTTGTAGACTTTTTGGGGTGTGAAAATGGGTGCAACCATCTTAGGGTGCTAATTGGCAACATGCTTTAAAAGCTTTTACATTTTTCATACTTTGGGCCCAGCAATTTCTTATGGAATTATTCTAAAGAAATAAGCAAGAAAGTACATAAATATCTATATCTTACATTCACTTCAGCATTATCTATAACATAAAAAATAAAAACAATTTAAATTCCTTCCAACAGAGGAATTTACATTATGGAATATTATGTAAATATTATAATGTTGTAAAATAATATTTAATGACTTGGAAAATTATTTATGGTGTAATGTATTGTATTAGTCAGGGATCTCCAGAGGAACAGAACCAATAGGATATCTATATTATGTCATCTATCCATCTTTCTTTCTACCTATCTACCAGATTTATTATAAAAAAAAATTGGCTCACACAATTATGGAGGCGAAGTCCCAATCTGCAGTTGGTGAGCTGGAGACTCATGAGAGTTAATGGTGGAGTTCCAGTGAGAGTCTGAAGGCCTGAAAACCAGGAGAGCCAATGGTATAAATTCCAATCTCAAAGCTGACAGGTTTGAAACCTAAGAAGAGCCAATTTTTTTCAGTTCCAGTCAAAAGACAGGAAAAGGTGGATGTCCCAGCTCAGTCAGGCAGGAAGAGTTCCCTCTTCCTCAGCCTTTTTGTTCTACTTGGGTCTTCAAATGATTGGATGGAGCCCAGCCACATTAGGGAGGACAATCTGCTTTAAATGTTAATCTCATTCAGAAACACCCTCATAGACACATGCAGAATAATGTTTGACCAAACAACCTGGTCCAGTCAAGTTGACACATACAAGAGTACTTCAAAAAGTCCGTGGAAAAATAGAATTAAAAGATAATACAAATCTTTCCATGAACTTTTTGAAGTTAACCATCATCACCACATAGTAAAAAACCATACGATCCAATGAAGTGATATTGGCATAGATTAAAATTGGAGAACTACACATTTCAGATGATTAATAATGATTATATCTGGGTGATAGAATTATAAATGACATTTACATTCTTTTTCATTTAATAACATTCGCCTAAATACCGAGTACTTACTATACAAGGACTGTGATAAGAACTAGGCATACAATAAGACAGATTTGGTGAATGCCCTCACAATATTTACAGCCTGGTTATCAGCACCATGTTCTCCCAAGTGAGCTAACCAGCCAGCCCCTTTTCCATTTTATACAATTTCTGCAATCAACATGTTACTTAAAAGAAGGAAAAAAAAAATGCCTGTAAGAAGCTTTGCATGTAGTATCTCATTTAATTCTCATAACTCTATGAGGTAGGTATTATTGTCATTTCTCTTTCATATATGGGGAAATTGAGTCTAAGTGACATTTAGTGGCTTGCCCAAAGTCATATGATTGGTGTGTGCAGGGCCAGGATTCAAATTCAGGTGGTTTGACTTCAGAACTCACAGTCATAGTCACTGTGCTATACAGCATCAAGAGCTTAACTTCTTTTTTAAAAGTCATTCAACAATGCTTTTTGAGCATCTACTTTGTACCTGTCAGTTGTAGATGCTTGGGCTATAGTAGTAAACAAGACATATGCTCTATCTGGAAAGTTAAACCATGTATGATTATTGCTTTTTTCATTTTACTTTTCTAAATTTTCCATTTTCTGCCACAAACGTAAATTAATTTTATAATATAAAAAAGCTTTTACACTCTCAATTAAAATTTTTTTCTTTTGGTAGCTGGCTGGTATGGGGATCCAAACCCTTGACCTTGGTGTTATAACACCATGCTCTAACCAACTGAGCTAATTGGCCAGCCCTACTCTCAGTTAAATATTACATAGATAATTAATCATCTTATCCATATAACCCCATGGAATAATTAGGCTAAGCAAAGAAAAAAATGCAACACTGCTATTCAAAATCATTCAAAATTTTGATATGGGCTAATTATGATTACCAGCTCTGAATCATTTTGAAGTATGCTTGAATGTATGATACATGAATGAATATAAATGAGACAACAGATGTCTAAAACATTTAAGTGATTTTTTTCCCCTTTCTATTTAGATCTGTCATTTAACATCAGAATAAATGATTTTTCTAAAACCAAATAGTAAATTTCAGAGACAGGATTCAATTTCAAATCTTCTCACAGCTAACCACTATGTCTTTGTAATACCTGAGTTTACTTCAACAATTACTTTGTGTATTTTGCTTTCTCAACAGGAATGGGTTGCTAATTAATTGTGAACTTTCTCACTACAGCTCTTCCACCTTCCCACACTCAAAGACGCTTTAAGGTATAACATAACCTTTTGTTTACTGCCTGTCTTGGATTGAGTTTCCCCCCCAAACTTGATCTGTACTGTGACAGTGTTAAGAGGGTGGGAGAGCCTATAATGGTAATTGAAAGGTGGGGCCTTGAAGAGGTGATTAGATTGTAGGACCATAATGTAGTGAATGAATTAAAAATGGTGGTCATAGATGTGGTTCTGAGGGCTTTAAAAAGAGACTGAATGAGGTGGTTAGTCTCTCTGCTCCACCATTTTCTCAATGTGATACCCTGCCATCACTGAAGTCACCACCAAAGAAAGACTTCACCAAATGTGTTCCCTGGACTTTGGACTTCCCAGTCTCTGAAACTGTAAGCAATAAATTTTGGTGTTTTTAATAAATTACCCAGTTCTGAGTATTTTGTTATAAGCAACAGAAACAGATTAATATAGAAAACTGTTACCAGGAGTTGGGTGTTGCATATAATAGATACCTGAAAATGTGGACGAGGCTTTGGAGCCAGGAAATGGGCAAAGGCCGGAAGAATTTGAAGGAGCAGGCTAGAAAAAGCCTTCTTTCTTAGAAGACAAGAAAGCCAGGGGAAGTTTTAGAGATTTGTTAAATGGTGGTGACCAGAATGCTGATGGAAATATGGACCATAAAGGTCTCAGATAGAAATGAGAAGGGACTTATTGGAAACTGGGGCAAAGATCACCCTTGCCATGAACTGGCAAGGAACTTGGCTGCATTCTGTTCATGCCCAAAAGTATTACAGAATGTGGAACTTGGGCCAGACAGTTAGCTCAGATGGTTGAGCATGGCATTATAACAACAAGGTCAAGGTTCAGATTTCTGTACTAGCCAGCTGCGTGAAAAAAAAAAAAAAGTGTTCAGATCCCTGTACTGGCCAGCTGCCAAAAAAAAAAAATAATAATAATAAAGTTTATTTATTAAAAAAACAGACCCAGTCACAAATAGCTAGTGACTGGGAAGGTGTAAAACTGAATGTAATTAAAAAAAAATTCATGGAACATTCACCATAAGTAGGTACTCTTCTACACTAACTTATCTTTATACATTGCAAATATTTCAAGACACAAATGACTGGGGACTATTTTTCCAAAGAAAGAGCTGTCATGCAGGCTAACATGTTCAGTAATACATCAAAATTATATACTATGTTGAAATATTATATTTGAACTAATGAAAAGTTAAAGGATATTTTCGAAGAATGCAATTCTACTAATTCTAAATTTTATACACATGCACACACACACACACACACACACAAATATGTAAGCTATAAACGTGCAGTAAGGAAAAAAACAAGAGGCAAACATAAAATACTACATTCTTAAGATGCCTACACATCTATAGTAGAAAAAGGGAGGCTCTTACTGAAAAGGTTATCTTTTGAAACATTGAAGGAAGAGTTGAACTTTGGGATAAAATCAGGAGCCCCAAAGTCCTAGGAAGCCTTTCTAGAAGATTTAACCAGATTGTGTTCCCATTGGTAGGAGGCGAGGGCAGGCAAAAACCCGCTAACAAAAAATAGGGGCAAATGTGCTTCAAGACAGTTTAAGAGATGATACATTGACAGGACCTATACAAACCAACAACTAATTACAAAGGAGCTACATGGAAGGCAACTAGAGAAATTATGCAATAATAAATATACTATGAAAACTAGTAGCTTTGGAATTTCATAGAACTAGAGTCAGAAAAAAAAGTGAGAAATGATTTGTAAAAAATTTGACTAGGACTCTGAGGAAAGCTCAGGGTGAGAAACAACAGAGTGATGAATAGAAAATTAAAAAGTGAGGGTAATTGTTATAAAATCTGAAATTATAAATCCAAATTAATTTGGTTTTTAATACATATTTTATGTGTTTACATCCTACTAGGCTCCTCTGTGGGCAAGGTCCACACATTTACTATCTTTTGATCCTGATGTTTAAGCACAGTAGCTTACACTTCTTATGTGCATAACACAAGATCTGAGGAAGGAAAGATGAAAGAGAATACAGGTATCTTCATTAGGATTCTAGAATGGGTAGTGTAAAGAGGGTGTTAAGTGATTTACACTCTCCTCCTAGTACCCCAAGTAAATACACATAAATATTGTTTTCCTTTTATGGAAGCTGGAAGGCTCCTATGGAAAACAAAAGTTGGATCTCATTAGCACCTCATTCTAAGACATTTACCTGTAGCAAAACTGCCTCTCTGAAATCTGAGGCGACAGAAAATCAAGATGCCTTCCAATATTGTCATAATATGTGTAACCAGCAAAATTCAGGAAAATGATTTGGGTCTTTATACCTGGGAATCCCAATTTAGAATTTTAACCTTTTATTTAAAATTATGTGTATGAGGGCCGGCCCGGTGGCGCACTGGATAGTGCGCCGCTTGGGAAGCGTGGCGGCGCTCC
>NW_007747330.1:0-305 GCF_000696425.1 Galeopterus variegatus
ATACCACAGAGAGATCAGGGCAGAAAGTTTGTTAGGGGAGTGGTGAGACAAAATGAAAAACAGGGTTGAAGCCAGGCTAAGCAATATGGCTTTTCAATGGAAGGTTTGAATCCTAGAGGACTACTGCAGCGTGGTGGTTTAGATTTGTATCTACTTATGCTCATGAGATCACATTCAGTGTTAGACATACCTAAGTGATTTATGCACAGAACTAAGCCATGTTTCTCCATAATAAACCTAAGGAGGCATATTTTAGAGGACAGTTACAAGGTTAGGTTAGGACACTTTTTCGTGGGGCGGGGGGG
>NW_007747330.1:3398-3828 GCF_000696425.1 Galeopterus variegatus
TCTGTGTCCTTCTATAATGCACCATCCCTGATCTCCAACTATCGAGGTCTACCTTTTCTTCAAGTTCAGGTTCAGATTTAGTGACACATTTACAATGAAGATTTTCTGCGGTAGAAGTAACAACCTGCTCTCTCCTTCTCCCAAACACATACACTTATGAATTAGGTTTTGCTTATACTTCCACCTAGGACCTCATCTCCCATCCTACTAGGGCTACTTGTGTATCTAGGACATCTTCTCTATTAGGCTGTGAGGGCAAGACCTCCTGCATAACTGACACACAGCTTTAGTCATATTAGGGTTCAGTGAATATTGGTTGGCCATACTTCTAAACCATAGCTATTAAAGTCCTTCTGTTGTTAAGTTTCTGTCGGTTTTGTCTCTTTACCCATTTGCCATCTCCTTAAGGAAACACACACACACACACACA
>NW_007747330.1:4891-7146 GCF_000696425.1 Galeopterus variegatus
GTCGGTTTTGTCTCTTTACCCATTTGCCATCTCCTTAAGGAAACACACACACACACACACATATACACACACACAATTTAAGTTTCCTTCTATATCCCATACAGAATTTAACACAGAGTAGGTATGCAATAAATACTTGCTGAATGAGCCTATGCTTTCCTTGGGAACCTTCCAAAGTCAACCATAGTTTAAATTCTGCACTAGGTACCTCGTTTTTCTTTTTCTTTTTTAAAATTTATTTCTTTCCCTCAGTAACTCAGCTACTTGCTCTCCTCAAGTTGTAATCTGGCCCCACGAGAACCTGCCTCTAGGCCACCTCTACGTTTGACCTCCTTGGGCAGCACCCATGGTTTCGGAATTCCCTCTTCCCTACCTGGACTATATGTCTCATTCGTTCCCACAGGATCTTGCTCTGCTAATGCACTAATAACTGCTGTTCGATTCATGTGTTAGCCTTGCTAGAAGTAGCAGCATTGTGCTGGGATTTTCAGAAGACACAATGCTTTAAATTCTAGTGTTTGGGGAACAATTTTCCAATGGTGAGAACTTTAGACACCACGATAGGCAAATGATAGGGAGATTTCAAGACTCAAGAGTGCTTTTTTAGTTCTCATAAGTTGGACATTCCAGCTCAGGAGTGCTTTTTTAGTTCTCATAAATTGGACGTTCCAGGCATCTACCAAAGTACAAATGTGGCACTGCCACTGTTCCTGCCTTTTAAAGAAAAATAGGAGGGAGGTAGAAGGAGAGATTCCCTGTAACCATATTTACCATGAAAAATAGGGTTTTTATATCCAATCTAAATCCTTTATGTACATGGACTGCTTTTTTCCTAAGCTGGCTGGCACTTGGAGAGAGTATTTTGGGGAGGCCATAAAAGAAGGTAGGAAATGCCGAGGCCGTGTGACCCTGGATTATTGTTTTGCTCCAGACCTCTCAGGTGTAAAATACACTATTTTTCTAAGAGTCCCTGGCATTGAAATTTTAGCCAATCAGAGCACCACATGAAGTGGTAGTTGGAGGCTGGTGACTTTCAGTAAATCTTGTCTCTCAGAGCCTCATTTTCATCATAAGGGAGGTTGGATTGTTTGATCTTTATGGACTCTTCCAGCAGTAAATATCAGCTTTCTCTGGCTTTATAATTTGGGGAATAATTTAATGCATTAAACAAAACAAAACAAAACAAACGAACAAACAAAAAACAACAAGAAATCCAACTCTTTGATTTTTTCTTTAAAATGTTTAGGAAAATAATTCTAATATTTCTAATCTTTTCAAGCTACTAATTAAAGATGAAATATGTAGTCCTCTCAAACTTAACAATGTCTCTTTAAATTACTTTTTTCTTCTTCACAGCTAGGTCTACATCTGTAAATGTCTAAGTCATGCCAGCCAATCTTGCCTACAGCTACCTGATTCTGGGAAAGCCTTCAGTAAAACTGATTATAGCATTTCCCTGCCACAGAGTGAAAAAACAATGTAGTGTGATATGATGAAACGTTGATGGAATATGGGGGTTATGAAAATGTCTGTCATCAGATTAGAGGGGGCATAAAGAGTGGCTTTTTTTTTTCTCTCGGGGGTGAAGTGGGTATGAGAATTGCATAGATATTTATTGAGATAATCTCCCTGGTCTTTCTGTGAAATCACTTTGTTATCTGAGCATTGCCCCCTTTCAGCTACCCTNCTCCCTGGTCTTTCTGTGAAATCACTTTGTTATCTGAGCATTGCCCCCTTTCAGCTACCCTACCAGTGAATATTTTTAGCTACCTAAAGTGTGTGTGTTTTGTGATAGGAGAGACTGGGAAAATGAAAGAGGATTAGTATTTGCTAAATACTCATTTGTTCATTGATTATTTTTGTATATGTTATTTGAGAGCCTGCTGTCTTGCTAAGTGTCTGTCACCTAGTAGGTGCTGAGTGAAACTATAGAGTGAATGAGAACATAGATTTCTAATAGAATGAAACAAAATATAAAACAAAATGAATATTTTATTTTGCAGTGAAATGACAGTGCATTGATTGAAACTGGAGTTCTGTGAATGGAGGAAAAAAGGGACCTGGTCACTCTTCTCAGGGTAAATATAATCCCATTAATTAAATGGGTTTTTACAAGGTTTAATAAAAATGTGAAGAAGTAATTTAAAATGACAATTAGGAAGCTGTTTTAAGACAACATGTTGTATGTGTTGACTGAGTGGATTCCTGAGCAGTTCCTGAGAGAGGAAGCTACTTGCAAGACTTCGAGCAGGGCG
>NW_007747330.1:12054-12517 GCF_000696425.1 Galeopterus variegatus
ATGATGAAAGATCAACTAAGTACTAGGGTGCATGCATTTAAAAATGTTTCCATATCCTGACTGTTTATAAATAAAGAAATAAGCTCTGCTCTCTCTGCTTTCACCTTGCAATCTGAGACCCTTGGGTCACTGTCACCACCACCAGATGGACTTTGGACTTCCCAGCCTCGGAAAGTGCTCACAGTATCTGTAGTGACAGCATTTTTCTTTTTGAGTGTGTGTCTAAGTTCAAGATTTGAAGTAGTTAAGAAGAAAATCTGATTAGAAGAAAAACAAAACCCGAGTCCAGTTACTTCTCTTTAGTTCTGATTGCATCAGGATCCCAGTTTGAGATGAGATTCCTATGTGTCTATGCTACCCAACGACCAAATTTGAGGGCATGTCAGAAGGAATTTGCATGAAAGAGGACCAAGATGGCGACGGGTCTGGAGCGGCCGTGACAGGAGACAGCGCGATCCTGTGA
>NW_007747331.1:0-231 GCF_000696425.1 Galeopterus variegatus
CTTACTCTCCCCACAGCCTGCTATACTCTGGTCATAGAGAACTATTCGTAGTGGCCTATGTACCGCACTCTCTCTTTGGACTTTTACATTTGATACTCCTTTTTCTTGGAATTTGTTGTATCCTGTTCTCCCTTTTCTGTCTGACTTATTCTGCATCATCCTTAAGACCACTTCAAACTCACAGCATCTGTATGACCTTCCCGTTTCCCTATAAAGTTGTTTGTCACTCTC
>NW_007747331.1:5130-7125 GCF_000696425.1 Galeopterus variegatus
TACTAAAGTAGTCATTTAAATGATAACATAATTAAAATGTATATGTAGTTTAAGAAAAAAAAAATTGTTAGTTCTAATTCTGTGTCTACGTCTTATCCTTCCTCTAAGGTTCAGCTTAAATTTCACCTCGTCTATGAAGCATTCTGTAATTTTCCTAATATTAAATGTTAGTTTTTCTTCCTGTAAAGGCCATACTACATTGATGATGCTACTTTTTTGTTGTTGTTTATCCATCCAACGGTTGTTGAATATTTGGATTATTTCAACTCTTTGGTTACTTTGAATAATGCTACTACTATGAACATTTGTGTGCAAGTTTTATGTAGATACATGTTTTCAATGCTTTGGGGTGTACACCTAGGAGTAGAATTGCAACTGTGGTTGGCAGAATAAAGGTCCACCAACTATGTCCATGTCCTAATCCTTGGAAACTGTGAATGTGTTAGATTAGATGCAATGGGGGAATTAAAGTTGCAAATAAATTAGGGTTGCTAATCAGCTGACTTTAAAATAGGGAGAATACAGAATAGTCTTGCACATTCAAAGGGTCTCCTTTCCTTTGAAGCTAACTATGTGTAGTGGATTGAATAATGTTCCCCCAAAACTCACTGAAACTTGAATTGTGTCCTCTAGTTTTATGTATTAGAAACTCGAGCCCAACTGAGACCATTAAGAAGGTGGGAAATCCTATTATGAAAACTCACTGAAACTTGAATTGTGTCCTCTAGTTTTATGTATTAGAAACTCGAGCCCAACTGTGACCATTAAGAAGGTGGGAAATCTAACTGAAAGGTAGAACCTTGAAGAGGTGATTAGATAGTAGGACCATGCCCTAGTGAATGGATTAAAAATGGTGCTCAGGGGCCTGGTTCGGAAGGCTTTAAAAGAAGAGGAGAGTGTGTCTTGCTCTCTTCTCTCTGCTCCACTGTTTTCGCAATGTGATACCCTGCCATCACTGAAGTCACTGCCAAAGAAAGCCTTCAGCAGATGTGTTCTATGGACTTTGGACTTCTGAGCCTCTGAAACTGTAAGCAATAAGTTTCATTTTGTTGTAAATTGCCCAGTTCCATGTATTTTGTTATAAGCAATAGAAACAGACTCATACATTTTGAGAAATCAAACTGTCCATATCCCCTAGGTGAATAATTTCTCCACTCCTCCTAGCAAAGGTCTAGTCTAACTGCTTCTTCCATTATTACAGATGCTATGATTTCAAGGAAGTTGAGAATTTTTCATTTATTATGTGACAGTTTTCTCCTGTGTCTCTCTTCCTTTGGCATGGCTCTCATGACATGACACCTTCCTCTTCTATTTTCTAATTTATCAATTATTTTTTTTGTCAGCTCATTATCTGACATCTGAACTTTAAATGTTAGAGTCCCTGTGGCTTAGTCCTAAACAATTTTTTCCTCACTCTGCCTTGTACCCAAGGACATCTTAACCGTATACCCATCCTCATGGATTCGACGTCTGTGATCCAGTTGAATTCCAGATTAACATTTCCAGCCTAGCTCTCTTTTCTGAGCTCCACAGTATATCTAGCAATTCGATATGTCATCTCTCTTTGGGCACCTTATGTCTCAAACTAAAAAGCCCAAATAAAACTCTTTCTCAAAAGCAGGTTCTCCATAAATGTCCCCCAAGTCAGAGAATGACACTATTCTCTCTCCTATTCAGAAATCTAGGAGTCATCCTAGACACAAATCTATATTTACTATCCCCATTCGTCAAATCAAATTCTATTCAGTCAACCTTCTAATTACCTTTCAAATCCTTACATTTCTATCCATATCCACCACCACACTCTAGTTCTAGCTGCACCCTCTTACGCTGTGACTGTTTTAATGATCTCAAAACAAGCTTTCTGTGTTTACTTTTGTATCCCTCCAAATCATTTCTTTTACAGCTGCCAAAGTATCTATTAGAATTTACATATGTTGGGCCGGCCCGGTGGCGCACTGCTACAGTGCGCCGCTTGGGAGCGCAGCGGCACTC
>NW_007747331.1:7377-9565 GCF_000696425.1 Galeopterus variegatus
TACAGACCGGCCGCTCACTGGCTGAGCGAGGTGCGGGGGCAACACCGAGGGTTGCGATCCTCCCATTGCCGGTCCCGGTCCGGTACGGAAGCGACACTGAGGGTTGCGATCCGTTGCTGGTCCCAGTCTGGTACGGGCGCAACACTGAGGGTTGCGATCTGTTGCCGGACACGAAAAAAGACAAAAAGGAAAAAAAAAAAAGAATTTACATATGTTTATGTCATTCTCATGATTAATAGCTTCTCATTCTAATTTAGCATCTAAAATGTTTAACTTGGTCTACAAAATTATATATGATTTGGCTCCTGTAGACGTTATCAGGCTCGTATTCCAACATGTTTTTCCTTGCGCACTATAATCCCGTCAACTGGCCTTCCTTAAAAGTGACTATTATCTATTTCACTTGCTCACAAATCCTGAGGTTGGAAGTCGTAGTATCGATTCCTAGGAAGGGCTCAAGGTTAAACAACCAGGAGTCCAACACAACAGCCCCAGCGCCAAGCCTTGAAAAGCATATTACCCAGGTTGGGGAGCTCAGCACTGTACTAACAACAGCATAAAATCCATGGTGTTCCCATAAGATTATAATGGAGCTGAAAGATTCCTATTGCTTATAGTCATGTCCTAGCCATTGAAATATCATAGTGCAGAACGACCCCATGGCTCACTCGGGAGAGTGCGGCACTGAGAGCGCAGGAGCGCTCCCACCACGGGTTCGGATCCTATATAGGGATGGCCGGTGCCCTCACTGGCTGAGCACGGTGCGGGCGACACCAAGCCAAGGGTTGCAATCCCCTTACCAGTCACAAAAAAGACAAAAAAAAAAAAAAAAGAAATATCATAGTGCAATACATTACTCATGTAAGAACAACAGGCTATGCCATATAGATAAGTGTGTAGTAGGCTGTAACAACTAGGTTTGTATAAATACACTTTGTGATGATTATGCAATGACAAAATCACTTTACAATGCATTTTCCAGAAGGTATCCCTTTTGTTAAGCGATGCATGACTGTATTTTCTAGGGAAAAAATATGTACTACTGAAAAGAAATGCCACTTAAAAGAGAAATAAAAGTAAATTTTATAGAAATATTTTTTAAAGTTTAAAAAATTTACCAAATTATTCACCATGAACACTAGACTTTCCTGAATACCCATTTTCTGCAGGAACATTAGTTATCATTTCTTGAATGCTCTCTCTATAACATGGCAGATTGATTTCAATAGCTTTATTTCTTTATATCTCCCAGGATTGACAGCCTCTTATATTTTTTCAGTTTCTCTCAATAAGGAAGTGGTGCCTAGTTTTTCAACCTTTGTTTCTTGGTTTCCATGCAGCTTGCCAATAGAACGTGGCAGAGAGAGGTGGCAGTGTGCCATTTCTAAGCCTAGGTCTCAAGAGGCTTTGTGCGTTTCTCCTTTTTCTTTGTGCCTTTGCCACTGCCATAGCCATGGGATCATATCTTCTGGAAAATGGGAAACATGTGAAGCATAACCAAGCGTCCTCACACCCTCTAGTCAAGGCTATCCTAGGTCTGGGGATCCCATCAAAGATTGCAGATGCACGAGTGAGCCCAGTTGAGATCAGTTGACCCCTTGCCTTCTGATTCATAAACTATGGTAATAAATGATTCTTGGTTTAGCCAATAAATTTTGCAGTTATTATGCAGCAGTAACTAACTAGATCCTATGTTCGGAATATTATACATATTATGTCAATACAATAGCATATGAGGTGTTTTTCTTTCTCATTCTACAGTTGAGGAAAATTAGGCTCAAAGCTAAGTAATTTTATAAAATACCAAGTAAATTAAAATATTGGAGTTGAATATGGAATCTCTTATTCCAATAACTTTCTATTCCCATGCCACCTGTAAATGGAATCCCTTATTCCAATAACTTTCTATTCCCATGCCACATGTAAGCAGATTTGTTCTGAAATAACCTTAGAGTCCTTGCAATCGTACTAATTTTGTTATCCTATGGAATCTCTTATTCCAATAACTTTCTATTCCCATGCCACCTGTAAGCAGATTTGTTCTGAAATAACCTTAGAGTCCTTGCAATCGTACTAATTTTGTTATCCTTGTGATAGTCATGTTTCTATTCCTCTTACTTCGGACACCTCAGTCACCATCATCACTAGCTCTGCACAGAAAGGAATATGTCATTTTTGATCCAAAGAT
>NW_007747331.1:10365-11663 GCF_000696425.1 Galeopterus variegatus
TGTATTTCTTATCTCATTTGTATGGGATTCACATAGTACATTAACTCACCAATGACTTCTCTGTACATAAAAAGATAAATCATTTGGAGTGTCAAAAATATTTTACACACTCCAGTAATATTCTTTCCCTATTATTAACTTAAAATTCCCAGATACTACATATTTTGTGTACATTTTATCACAATTTGCTGATACTCATTTATTCATTCAACAAATATTTATTTATTATCAACGACATGCTCAGTACTCTGCTGGGCAACAAATGAAGGTAAAGTGAGAATAAGAAAGAGGATCAGATGAAAAAGAACAGCACTAAAAATAATGTATTGTTGATACCAAAATGGCGACGGGTCTGGAGCGGCCGTGACAGGAGACAGCGCGATCCTGTGAGCCGTGCGCTGTGATACCAGAGTATTGACTGCATTTCCAAGAGCAACAAAAGGCGAATAATTCTTTCAACAATGATCCTACATCGACAAACAAGCGGCAGCAGGTTCGAGGTTTTGGGGCCGACAGAGAGGAGGACTCCTGAGAGCGCCCAAGCCCGGCTGCGGGAACAATCGATCAGCCCAGACATCAAAGGCCAGGAAAGCCAGCAAAGGACTGTGCAGAGACGGAGTGAAGCGCGCCAGACCGCCCCAACTCTGCGACCTCTGGGAGTCACCCCCAGCCCAGCCCCACTTGCGGGGCGAAGCCCAACTGCTCCCCGCCCGCCTGGTCCCCGCCCACCACACCAGGCTAGGCGCCCACATCAAAGCTGCCTCCACTTTCTCGGGTGGGGGTGGAGAAGGCCGGCATAGTGAGGGCAGGCCAGCCATCTCTATTTGGCATGTTTCCTCACTGAGACGTGCTATTTGCTTACCTCGACATGGGGCACCCCGGGGCCTGTGGACTGGCCTACAATCCCACTCTCCCTGCGGATCTCTGACGGGGCTGGTAGTGTGGGGAGCCCCTGGCCAGTGTCGGGGGTCAGGGAAGAGGAGCCCATCCAGATCGTCTCTCCGCCACACCCTGGGCGTCGGCCCCAGATAAACTCCCTCTTCCCGAGAGGCAGATTCCATCTCTGGGGACCTCAGTTTGGAAGAGCCCCTAACTGATTTCTGGTGGGGAGAGGGGAGCCCGGAGACCCCTCGAGCTACATTGAAGTTTACTAGTCAGCTCTCCAAAAGGGCTGACCTGTGCCGGGGAGAGTCAAAGAGGAATTGTGTGCTGAGGGACACTCCCCCGAGGAGTTCAGTCCCGGCAGTCGGAGAGTCAGGACACCTGCTGGGCAGGGCGGGTCAGGGCACAACTTTGAT
>NW_007747331.1:12311-12517 GCF_000696425.1 Galeopterus variegatus
AGGTAACGCCAACATGTGCTCAATACATTTTTATTCTCTTTTATTTTCCTTCATTAAAAAAAGCTAACCCATGGAGGCTCTTTTCATTGTGTGGACATCATCTCTGTGCAGTAGATTTTAATTTTTCAAAGACACCCGGAAAGGCGTCTTCTGCCAAAGCAACCCCAGGGACGTGGCTGTTGCGGGTCTGCCACAGGCCCCCAGTT
>NW_007747332.1:0-11311 GCF_000696425.1 Galeopterus variegatus
CTTTGCTGATTGGTTTCCTCAAAATATGAATTTCATAAAATGTTGATTTTTCTATTTGCTCTAGTTTTCCCAAGGTTGCCCAATTATTGAACACATTTTTCTACTTCCCAGATGTATGTTCTTGTGTCTCTTCCATATATTAAAAAGTCTCTCCAATTAAAATGAAATAGTGTTCATATTCATAGTAATAGCTAACACTCATGTTGGATACATCTTGTACCCAAAATTGATTATGTTGTACTAGCTACAATTATTTTCTCCTCACTATATGCAAATTTGTGATGTGATCAACATTTTTCAAATGTTACCTTGTCAAAAAGGCCTTCCCTGAACATATTACTTAAAATTGCCACCCTTAACACTTGTTATCTATACTTCTGCTCTACTTTTAATGAATAGCGTTCATTACCTCCTGACTGTATGTCATTTTCATATGTGGTTTATTGCTCAGCTCCACTCACTAGAACAGCAGCTCCATGAGGACAAGGATTCTTGCCCATTTTGTTCAAGGCAAAAATGACTTGGAGCCTAGTAGATGTCTTGTAATACAGTAAGGACTCAACAAATATTTGTCAAATATTAACATTTTCCTTTTCAGTAAAATGAAATAAAGAAATGGAAAATGATGTCATAGTTTCCTGAGCAGCTCTATGTGCAAGGCACCATGCTAGTAGGAATGAGAATAAAATGGTAGGAAAGAAGCTTTGGTCTCGCTCTCTGCCTCCCTTAAAAGCTGACTCTGTAAAAAGGAAGACAACAATCAAACAGCTGTAGGTAGGGGTGTGTGTGTGTGTGTGTGTGTGTGTTATAATTAGCAACTGTGATAAGAGCTAAACAAAAAAAAAAAAGAGAAGAAATGTTTAGAACATTTACAGTATCTAAGCATCACACCTAGTAGGAGAGTGGTTGGGGGTTAGGTGAGGAATTAGCACTTCTGGGACAGTGATGTAATATGAGAAGACCTTTGTAAGCAAATTTTTAAAAACAAGAAAATAATCTCATTTTATAGAAAAACTTGTTCATATGCTGGTACAGGTGTTTTATTTAAATGCAAATGTGGTCATTATGTACATTAAATTGGATAAGATGACACTAATTCCCAACTCCTTTACATGAACTTCAGAAATTCGAATCCCTTCTTCCAAGGCTTTAATTTTGGGATGTCTTCCATTTTCAGCATCACCCTTGACTCTGAGCTCAGGGCCTCTATTTACTGATTTAGAAGATAGGGATCTTCCCACTAAACTTATTTTTCCCTGGTCTCACTATGTTGTTCTAGATAAGAAGCCCTGCCACTTTCTTTATATATCATCAGGACATTTTTGTATACACAGGACGCTCCACTAAATTATTAAGGAGAAAAGAATTTTTTACCGCAACAATGAAGATGCCATGATGTTAATTTCTAGATATCCCTGTCCTTAAGACGTGTCTGGCTATTTAAGCCCCTGGGATTCTAGCTTCCCACTATGTTGCTTGCTCTCCTCATTCTCAACTATTTTTGCTCTCCAATAACTACTTTTGTGTTATCTCTCTCTGAAATTCTAGTCCATTCATAAAGAGATGGCATTTAAGCATCTTTCTGTTTTTTCCTGTCTTTCTCTTTTTTCTCCTCTCAATTCCTAGTGGTCCATAAGATAGGATCTCATCTCTTTTCCAAAAGGTTCTTTTAGTTGACCAATCACCCAAATTTGGTATATCTAGGGTTTTGATTGTTGCTTGCATCACTTTAAGTTATCATAAGTCACATGGTAAAAAAACATTGTTGTGCAGTAGGTACTTACAAAATTGAAATGGAAATAAATTTCTTTGATCTTTATTTCTTCAAACATCTTAGGCCTTTCTTCTGAGGTCAGTTCCTTCCTTCTCAGAATATATCTTTTATAAGCTATTTTAGAGAGAGGCTGGTGGTAGTAAACTATTGTTTTTAAGTATCTGAAAATATGTTTACTTTGCTGTTATTCTGGGATTTGACTAGTTATAAAATTCCAGCTTGGCAGTTATTTTTTCCTAACACTTTAAAGGTATTATTTTACTATCTCTACCTTCTTTTTTTTTTTGACTGGTAAGGGGATCACAACCCTCAGCACAGTGTGGTCTGCACCACACTCAGCTAGTGAGTGCACCGGCCATCCCTATATAGGATCCAAACCCGCGGCCTCAGCGCCACCAGCGCCACACTCTCCCGAGTGAGCCATGGGGCTGGCCCCTATCTCTACCTTCTAATTCTGTTAAGTGTAGATTGGGTTTAAATGTTTTTGTTCTATAGGCATCTGCCTGTTATCTGACTACCTTGGTTACAAATGAATATGGAAGAGCAGTAGCAAGGATAGCAGCCATAAACCCATGCAGGTCAGGCAGAAATTTTCTAATATTCCTGTGTAGTAGATGTTGTTTAATGTTAGCCAGAATCCTCCTTCAGGATGGAGACTCTCATTCCAGATGCTGGGAATGTTGGCAGCTGGAGCTGTGAGCTAAGTTACTTTCTGGAAATTGTTCTTAAGTGAAGAAAGCCTCCTTAACAAAAGTCACACTCTTCCCCAGGGAATCCCATATCCAATGACTAGCCATTGCGAAACATGAAGTCCTGGCTTTTTTTCTTAAAGGTGGAACAGCTCTGAAGGGTCACTGTAGTTCCAGAACTCCCTGTAGGAACAGCTAGGAACTAAATCACAGTTCATCCTTTACCTCTACACAATCTCGCTTCCTTTACTCACTTGTAAGTGTTTTTCTTAAGAATACACCTCAATAAATATCCTGGTTGCAAATCTCAGAGTATTAGAGCTAGATCTCCCATTGGATGATTAGCAATGAACTCTATTACTGGTAGGAAATGGGGTCACTTCATCAAAAATTAGTCAGGCATATCTGTGTGCATCTTTTTAGGTTTCTCCATTTTGTTTCATTCATCTTCGTGCACATCTTTCCACCACTCCCACACCATCTTGGTTACTAAAGCTCTTTAAATAGGCCTTTGAATGAGGTAGAATGATTTTTCCCCTTCTTTATTTTTTTTTCTTTCAACATTGTTTTAGGTGCTCTAGTTCTTTTTTTCATTTCATATGAATTTTAAAATAGTCTTTCTGTATCTACAAAAACTATTTGAATAAAGCAATTTTCTTATCAGAAACCATGGAGGCCAAGGGAATTGGCACAATAGTTTTCAAGGGCTGGAAATAAAGAACTGTTATCTCATAATGTTATGTCTAATACATATGGTATTTGAGAATAAAGGAGAAAATAAGATATTCTCTAATGAATAACAATTAAAAGATATTGTTGTCTGCATATGTATCCTATTGAATGACTAAAGGAAAGTCTCTAAATAGAAAGAAAATGGTAAAAGAAGGAAGCTTGGAACATCAGGAAGGAAGAACTATGGAAATAGTAAAAATATGGTTAAATTCAATAGAATTTTCTTCTCCTCTTGAGGTAATTGTTTTCTTCTTCTCTTTCTAAATTGTGTTTGACTTAGGAAGAAAAACTTGTAACACTGACGTATTCCAAATGTATGTTGTAGTAGTTAATTTTATGTGTCAACCTGGCTAGTCTGTGGGTCCAGTTGTTTGTTCAAACACTAATCTAGATGTCATTGTGGAGGTATTTTGTTGATATAATTAATATTTACAATCAGTTGACTTTAAGTAAAAAAGATTACTCTCGATAATGTGGTTGGGCCTCCTTTAATCAGTTCAAAACTTTCAGAGCAAAAATTGAATTTTTCTGGAGAAGAAGGTATTCTGTCTTACAACTGAAAATTAGAACAAATATGCAGCTACACTTGGAAGAAATAACTAAAGAACACTGGAGCACATAAAAGGAGTAACAGAAAGGCTACTGAGCACAGAATCTTAGGATAGCCACATAGAGAATGGAAGAAAATTCCTGGCCTCTACCACCTTGTGCCCTACACAGGAGCAACAGGGACCCAGGAGGAATTTCTGAATGCAGGAGAAGTTAAGTGAGGGCTGCACTGCAGATGGCTGCAACCTGAGTTACAAGGGAGCTGTGTGGTTCTTGCAGTTTGTGAACCCAATGTGGGGAGCTGCTAGGAGTCCATGTGGCTGCATGAATCCAAGGAAGGAGTTCACTCTGAGCCTCTTACTCCCACATGTCCTAGTCTGCCATAGCACGCACCATTTTGAGACCAAGCCAACACCCACTCTGGGGTACCCTGAGGCCCATAGCCCTGGCATCTCCATAGTCCTGAGACCCCTCTTATGTTTGGTCTCTGGCATCCTGAGCCTATGCAGCATACTGCACCCTGGGAGCAGGTGGTCCAGCACAGTGTGGAGGCCACCCTCAGGACAGAGGGAGTGATTGTGCCTACTTTCTGGAGTCAGAGAACAAACCTATCAAGGCCTTCTGCTATTGCTGGCAGCCCTGTTTTCTTTAGCAGAATGACCATGCATCTCTAGAAGGGGGCACTGAGTCCTGCTGTGGCTTCAGCAAACCTGCCCAGACCTATACACTCCAGCAGTAAAACTGTGGAGGGTCCACGTACCTCTCCCAGAAGGCACAGAGCATTAGCTCTGTGATAGAGCTCCAGATAACTTTAATGAGCCCACCCACAGTTACCTGCCCCATCTGGGGAGCTTCAAAGGGACCAATAATCTCACTTTAAAAGGTCACAAAACCAGTGACCTTGAGTGAGAAGGCCTACTACAGGTAGAGAGCTGCAGAGTAACCTAGTGCCTCTCTTGGGGGTGTGTAAACCCCCCAGTAACTTTACCCAGAGTGGACCACTTCAGCCAAGAAACTGCACAGAAACCTAGTATCTGTCTTTGGAACATAGGTACCCAACTACAACCCCAGCAACTTTGCCTGGGGCTGTCCATACTAGCTAAGGAGCTTCACAGTGATCTAGTATCTCTCTTGGGGTGACCATGGCAGCCTCACCCAGAATGGCTCACTTCAGCTAAGAAGCTGCAAAGATCCAACATCCATCTTGAGACATGGGGGCCCACACACAATGGCAGCAGCCTCTCCCAGAGTGGCCCACTCCAACAGTGGTGCTGTAGAGCAACCCAATGTCTCTCTGGAGGGTGAAAGGCCCTGGTGTGGCCCCAGTGACCTCAACCAGTGTGCTGGTTTCAGCTGAAGAGCAGCAGAGCACCCCCAGAACTTTGTTTTGGGGCATGGGGCTCAGCCTGAAGCAACTGTGACCCCATCCAGAGTTGCCCACTTCAGCTGGTGATTTGCTGAGCACCTCAATGCCTTCTCTAAAGTCCAAGGTCCTAATCTCATCCCAGCATTCCCACTCAGGTTCACATATTTAAGCCGTGAAACTGCAGAGCACCCTAGTGCAACTATCTGGGTCACAGAATCCTGGCTGGGGCACCAATAAGCTTAGCCAGGATCTCCCACTCTAGGTGAGGAGCAGTGGAGCACAGCAACATTTCCCAATAGCTCAAGACCTCATCCACAAAATCCACAACTGAACTTAGCATTGCCCACTCATCAAAGAGCTGCTGAGTGCCCCAGAGCCTAGGCCAGGAGACAGTCATGAAAAAATTCAACATTGAACACAGTCGAAGAAATCACATGAAAACTACTCTACTGCACGCACCTGGAACCAAACCTACACCCTTTCCAAATGTCACTATAGATCATATCTATGGGAAAAAGACTCTCCTTTCCAAAACTACACCAGAGTATAAGAAGAAGCAACTGTCCCACCAGATACCTAAAAATCAACATTGGGATACAAGATACATGAAACAAACAAAGAAAGATGACATCCACAATATAATAATTTTCTAGTATCAGACTCCAAAGAAAAAGAAACATATGAAATGCCTCAAAGAGAATTCCAGAAAACACAAAATCATAAGGAAACTCAATGAGATGCAAAAAAATACAGATATACAATACAACAAAATGAGCAAAATGATTCAGGATCTGAAGGAGAAATTTAACAAGGAGATAGATAGATATAAAATAGAACCAAGGAGAAATCTTGGAATTTATTCAATAAAATATAAAACACAACCAAGAGCTTAAGCAACAGGTTAGAGTGAGCAGAAGAAAGAATTTCTGAATTTGAAGATGAGATTTTTAAAACAAGCCAGTAGGATTAAAAAAAAAAATTGAAAAGTGAAGAAACCCTGTGGGATATATTGACCAACTTTAGGTATACAAACAGTCCTATTATGGGTGTTCCCAAAGGGAAAGAGAAGGAAAAAGCATTGAAAACCTATTCATTGAAATAGGTAAAATTTTTCTAAGTATTGGGGGCCATACAGGCTTCCAGATCCAAGAGGCTCAAAGACCCCCAAACAAATTTAACCCAAAAAGGTCCCCTTCAAGACACATAGCAGTCAAAGAGTTGATAGAGATAAAGAGAAAATTCTAAAACAGCAAAAGAAGTGTGTCAAGTTACCTATCAGGGAATCTCTATCAGACTAACAGAAGATTTCTCAGCAAAAACCTTACAAACCAGGAGAGAGTGGGATGATATATTCAAAGAGCTGAAAGAAAAACAAAGAAACAAACAAACAAACAAAAAACCCCCCTGCTAGCCAGGAATACTATATGCAGCTAAATTATCCTTCAAAAATAAAGGAGAAATACTGTCATTCTCTAACAAACAAAACCTGTGGGAGGGAATTCACCACCACAAACCAGCCATGTAAGAAATTCTTAAGGGAGTCTCACATCCAGAATCAAAATAACAGTAACTATCATCATGAATTCACAAGAAAGAACAAAACCCACTGCTATAGCAAATAAGCAATTATAAAGACAAATTGTTTTTTTCTTTACACAAAACCACCAAACATCAAAGACACACAATAAAAGAGAAAGGAAGAAAGAAAAGTTATATAAAACAACCATAAAAATTAATAAAATGTCAGGAGGAAGTCAAAACCTTTCAATAACATTCTTGAATGTAAATACATCGAATTCCTCATTTAAAAGATTTAGACTGGCTGTAAAGACAAAAAAACTAAACCCAACTAAGTGCTGCCTATAAGAGACTGAATCAGTAATCAGCAGTCTCTCAATAGTGCAAAGCCCAGGACCAGATGGCTTCACTTTTGGAAGAGTTAATGCCAATTCTTCTCAAACTATTTCAAAAGCCAAAGTACAGGTTATTCTCCCACGCTCATTCTATGAGGCCAACATTGCCCTAATACTGAAATCAGACAAAGAAACAACAAAGAAAGAAAACTACAGGCCAATATGCTTGATGAACATACATGCACAAATTCTCAACAAAATACTAGCAAACAGAATTCAACAGCACATAAAAAAGATTATACACCACAATCAACTGGGATTTATTCCAACAATGCAAGTATCATTCATCATATGCAAATCAATAAATGTGATACACCACATCAACAAAATACAGGACAAAAACCATACAGATCTTCTAAATAGATGCAGAAAAAAGTATTTTATAAAATTCAACAGGGTTTATGATAAAAAATCTCAAAAAAATAAGTATAGAAGAAAAGCTTGTCAACACAATAAAGGCCATATATGACAAACCCACAGCTAACATCATCCTGAATGGGAAAAATTGAAAGGTTTTCCTTTGAGAACTGGAACAAGACAAGGATGCCCACTCTCACCACTTTTATTTAACATAGTAGTGAATGTTCTAGCCAGAGCAATTAGACAAGAGAAAGAAATAAGGGGCATCTAAATCAGAAAGGAGGAAGTTAAGTTATCCCTGTTTGCAGATGACATGGTTTTATGTGTAGGGAAGCCTAAAGACTCTACCAATAAGCTCCTACACTTGACAAACTAATTCAGTACAGTTGCAGCATACAAAATCAACATACAGAAATCAGTAGTGTTTCTACACACCAACCACAAACTAGCAGAAAAAGTAATTAAAAGAAAAGTAATATATAATAGCTACCAAGAAAATAAAATACCTAGCAATAAATTTAACCAAGGAGGTAAAAGATCTCTAAAATAAAAACTACAGAACACTGATGAAAGAAAGTAAAGAAGACACAAAAAAAGGGAAAGACATTCTATATTCATGGATTGGAAAAATTAATAGTGTCAAAATTACCATGCTACCCAAAGCAATCTACCAATTCAATGCAATCCTGATCAAAATACAAATAAAATACTTCACAGCAATAGAAAAAGCAATCCCAATATTAATGTGAAAGACCAAAAGACCCTGAATAGCCAAAGTTATCTTGAGTAAATAAATAAATAAAACTGCAGGCATTAAACTAACTGGCTTCATAATATACTACAAAGCTAAACTAACCAAAACAGCATGGCACTGGCATAAGAACAGACACATAGACCAATGCAATACTGTAAAGAACCCAGAAATAAACTCACACACCTACAGCCACCTGGTCTTTGACAAAGGCTCTGAGAATATATATTGGGGAAAGGACAGCATCTTCAATAATTGATGCTGGGAAAACTGTATCCATGGATAGAAGAATGAAATTAGACCCCTATCATTCACCATTTACCAAAATCAACTGAAAATACATTAAGGACTTAAACATAAGACCTGAAACTATAATTCTTCTAGAAGAAAACACAGGGGAAATGCACAGGACATAGGACTGGGCAAAAATTTTATGAATAAAACCTCAAAAGCATGGACAGCAAAAGAAAAATAAACAAATGGGATTATATCAAACTAAAAAGCTCTACATAGCAAAGGAAACAGTCAACAGAGTGAAGAGACAAACTGCAGAATGGGAGAAAATATTTGCAAACTATGCATCTGACAAGGGATTAATATACAGAATATACAAGGAACTCAAACAACTTAACAGTAAAACAAAAACAAAAAAAAGAAAAACAAGTAATAAAAGAATAAAAAAGAATAAAAGAATAAA
Organism: Galeopterus variegatus; assembly: GCF_000696425.1. Lineage (NCBI taxonomy): Eukaryota > Metazoa > Chordata > Mammalia > Dermoptera > Cynocephalidae > Galeopterus > Galeopterus variegatus. The sequence goes on from NW_007747332.1 coordinate 8,832, forward strand.
AACAAGAATAAAAAATGGGCAAAGAATATGAATAAACATTGCTCAAAAGAAAATATACAAATGGCCAGCAAGTATATGAAATAGTGCTCAATATCACTAATCATCAGAGAAACTCAAATCAAAATCACATTGAGATATCTCACCCCAATTAGACTGGCTATTAACAAAAAGACAGAAAATAGGAAATGCTTATGAGAATTCAGAGAGAGGGAAACTCTTATACATTGTTGGTAGGATTGCAAATTAGTGCAACCATTATGGAAAACAGCATGGAGATTTCTCAAACAGCTACAGCTAGAACTGCCATATGATCCAGCCACCTCACTACTGGGTACATACCCAAAGGAATGGAAATCATCATGTCAAAGGGACATCTGCACTTACATGTAAATCACAGGTCTAGTCACCATGTCAAAGATTTGGAACCAACCTTAATTCCCATCCATGAATGATTGGATAAAGAAAATGTGGTATGTTTTTGTGTGTGTATGTGTGGGTATGTATGTGTGTGTGTGTGTGTATTATATATGTATATAAATGTATTTTACCAGTATTTTACAAATGTGTATATGTGAGTATTCATATATATATTCATATATAAACTGGTATTTTACATCTCACCTCTTTCTTTTTTTTTAATCAATGTGAAATTATGAAGCTCTTCCTGTAGTTGGTCTCCAGTTATGACTTATTAGAGACTTTTCTAAAATACATTAGTACAGGTATGTTTCCTAGCTGGAATTTATTATACTTTAATTGTTAAAGGTTTAAAATAAAAGCTTACCTAAACAGTGAAGTGGTTTTAAACAGGGTTTTGGAATTAAATTTAGTTTGAGTCTCACTTTCAATTTGTACATTCAGGCAGTTATTTAACCATATTAACTTTCAATTTCTTCACTTCTAAAATTAGTGAGTACTTCATAGGACTTTACTGAGGAATAAATGGCAATGTCTATTTGTTGTGTACTCATTTCATCAATCAATTTGGTCATGCACAACCATACTGTATTAGTTAACTTTTGTAGGTAACAGTAGCCACTGATAACTAAACCACAGGTGAGGCATCCTCTTGCAAACTCACGGCTATTCTGAAGGCAAGTTTTCTACCAAATTCTTCCACATACTTCATTCATTAAGCAAACATTTATTTTTACCAGCAGGTAAAAAAACAATTCATGCTACTTTCTTTGTAGCCCAATGAAGTCCTAACACTCTACCTTTTGTTATGGTTTCCTGAAGAGGCAGGAGGACCCCTGTCCAAAGTTTGATTTACCTGTTTAGACTGACGATGTCACACACACATCAACTGGACATGAAGTTTACTATTTACCAAATTGAGGTCTCTGTGAAGAGCATGGCAGTTCAGAAATGACTTGAGAAAGCAAGGAAGGGAGATTGGCCTAGATTTTTATTATGAGTAGGAGATGGGGCTGGGATGAGAGTTCTCCTGCACTGGCAGGGGCTTGTGTGATTTGAATTTCACACCAGAGCTAAAGGAGTGGTACCCAGACTTTCTTATTAGTTTTGTTCAGATTGTGGGGCACCGGAGGAAGAGAGAGGGTGAGGCGTAAAAACTGTCAGCAATCAAACATCCAAAAATGAAGTCAGACTCCTCATTAGAGCTTTATAAGTATTTTGAACACATTGACATGAAAGTTTCACCAAGATAAATGTGACAGTATCCCATACGAGGCAGGATTTAATTAGCCTCCAAATCAATGCCTGGGATCAAGATCATTCAGAGGTCAAGCTTCAGGTATTATTCATAAGGTTAGAAGGTACAAGATCCATTAGATTCTTATAGCTTATTTACATCAGAGCCAAATACATTTCTAAACTGTTTTAACCAATCAGCATTTCTTCAATGAGAAATACTTTTCTTCAATGAGAAGTACTTTTAATATCCACTATCGTAATTCCAAGCAAGGGTCAAACCCCTTACCAAGTTTCTCTATTTCTGTTGAGATCCTGTTGAGATTTATGGAGCACTTTGAAGGAAGATCAGCATAATGGAAATGCTTTTAACAAGAAGATAACTTGTAATGCTACTCCTTGACTAGTTTCATGTCTGCTTCTATGTCAGTGATTCTCAACTCTGTTAGAGTGAATGCTCTTTTTGATAACAATTATTTTATCATTTCTATTTAGAATAATGAATTCAGGAATAATACAACGTAAATAAATATCTTTGCAAAAATCATATCTAAGGGAAAAATAAAATAGTTAAGATAAAGCATGTCACCATAAATAGAATCAGCTGCTACAATGTGGCAAACAATGAATGTAGCAGCTACATGTGCAGATATGTTGTGTTGGCAACTCAAGTACAGAACCACAGAGGTGTTGCCATTAGTGAACAACTGGTATACAAACAAGATGTGCATTTTGCCTTGGTTTCACAATAGTGGCATTAAAAGAAAAACAGTGTATATCAAACTTACAAAAATGGAATTAGGTTCCAAACAGATAATTTATGCGAA
>NW_007747332.1:12019-12516 GCF_000696425.1 Galeopterus variegatus
CAGCTACATGTGCAGATATGTTGTGTTGGCAACTCAAGTACAGAACCACAGAGGTGTTGCCGTTAGTGAACAACTGATATACAAACAAGATGTGCAATTTGCCTTGGTTTCACAATAGTGGCATTAAAAGAAAAACAGTGTATATCAAACTTACAAAAATGGAATTAGGTTCCAAACAGATAATTTATGCGAAATTTTGACTTCTGTGAACATCTCTCAGTAATTTGTGTGTGCATTACAGAAAAGCTAACATCCCCAGTTCTTTCATCTAATTGCCTAAGTACTTCCATTAAATGGAAATCAAGAAATTACTCTTTGTTTCTTTCTCTAAAATGACCAGTAGGTAGTAGAATTGTTCCCACTGGAAACTATCCTCACTACTAGCAGTGCTGCAAATATTTTTGATGGGACGAAATGCTGTGACACACAGAAAAAGAAAAAAAAAATCCCTCTTTTCCTCCACAGTGTGACCCATTTACTAGTTTTCATTTTCTGCC
>NW_007747333.1:0-5008 GCF_000696425.1 Galeopterus variegatus
CTGGCCCTGAGGGTGTGGAACTTTTAGTGCTAAAACCAAGAGAGACCCCCCTGGCCAACTGAGGTAGTTGGTCACACTTGGCATGGAAGAGCCATATTAGGTATGTCCTGTGCTAAGTGCTTTACCTGACGTATCACGTGAGTCTCCTCCGCCACTTCTGAGGAAGACTGCGTTTATATTTGTTCCCATTTTATAAATGAAGGTAGCCAGGCAAAAACAGGTTAGCTAACTTGCCCAACAAAATTTTAATGTCAGTTATCTTTGGGTAGTGAAATTCCAAGGGAACTTTACTGTTTTTCTATGTTCTATGTATCATTTGAATTTATTGAATAAGCATATATTATGTAATATAAAAAAACCAATGAACCTGTTTTCTGGTGAACAGTAATAATTTACTGAAGTCATGTGTTTAATGGGCTGAGTATGGAACCCTGCTCGGATGAATTCCCAAGCCTGTGTTTTTCACCACCACCCTGGCAGGACTAGCTTAGGGAAGAAACTCCTTCAATGTAAGGCCTTTTTGGTTCTCTGCGAAGTTTTCATACTCACTCCCAGCTGCCTACAATCACCCTATGCTGAATTCTCTATAATGAGAAATGTTAGAAGGAGTTTTCTTTGTTTAATAGTCTCTCAACTGAGCAGAGTACTCTCTTTTGTGGTGAGCTCCATTTCTTTTCAGCTACAAGGTAACAGATACAAAATATTACTCTTAGCATATGTAATTAGCACCCTGGGGAAGATACTGATAAAGTTATATTTCTCATGGATATAGGAGAGTGTATGGGAGCCCAGTGGAAGGCTCCTAAATTTCTCTATTTTTGTCAACAGGGCTGTTCATCCCCTGCTGCCTTGAGAATCTGTCCAGTTCCAGGTGCTGCCTCAGAGAGAAAGGGCAATAAGGAGGGTCAGCCAAGTGACCCCAGTGAAGGAGGAGGGGTGGGGAAAGCTTTGGCTGAAGTTCTCAAAATTACTTAGAAAACGACTCTCTTCTGTACCTTTTAGTTCTGCCTTGAATGTTCCAAATGAATATGACTTATGCTTGTACTAAAGCCAATTCCTCTGTTTGCTATTTCTCCTTAGTAAGCCTGAAACATTTAAGAGGATTGGAAATCTCCTTGCAATGATTCGCCCCCTCTGACTAGTACACACTCATGGTACTAGTTTGGTGGCAGGCACTTTGGTATAGTGATTAGAGCTCTGGGATCAGACTGCCTGAGTTTGAATGACAGCTCTGCCCTCTTATCTATGCGACCTCGAGTAATTCAGTTCACCCCTCTAAGTATAAATGTTCTTACCTACAAAGTGAGATAATAATCATACCTACGTCATAAAATTATTGTGAGGATTAAATAATACAAATATAATGCCTGCTGCAGAGTAAATGCTTGATACCTATTAGCCAGGATTTAACAAGGGCAGGCAAAGATCATAGAGAAGCTTAAACCCATAGGTGTGAACTGAAGCTATCATCAAGAAGAGAAAATCATAGGCAGACTGGAACTTCATGGCTGCTATGATTTGAATGTGTCCCCCAAATTTCATGTGTTAGAAACTTAATCTCCAAATTCACATGTTGATTGGAGGTGGGGCCTTTGGGACATAATTTGAATTAGGTGAGGTCATCAGGGTGGGGCCCTCATAATGGGACTGGTGGCTTTATAAGAGGAAGAAAGACCTGAGCTGACATACACATTCTTGCCCTCTTGCCATGTGATGCCCTCTGCCATGTTAATGACATAGCATGAAGTTCGTCATCAGATGCCAGCACCTTGATATTGGGCTTCCCAGCCTCCAAAACAGTGAAAAATAAGTTTCTTTTCTTTATAAATGACCTAGTCTGTGATATTCTGTTATAGCAACAGAAAATGGACTGAGAGAATTGGTACCAAATAGTGGTGTTGGTTCTAAAATCAAATACCTGAAAATGTGGAAGCAGCTTTGGAACTAGGTAATGAGCAGAGGCTGGAAGAATTTGGAGGATCAGGCTATAAATGCCATAAACAGAGAATTAGGGGCATTTCTGGTGAGGATTCAGAAGAAGAGATGATTAGGGAAATTCTGGAACTTCTTAGAGATTACTTAAGGGATTGCAACCAGAATGTTGATAGAAATATGGACAGTAAAGGCTATCTGACAAAGTCTCAGACGAAACAGGAACAATTACTGGAAACTGGAGTAAAAATCATTCTTACTACAAAGTAGCAAAGAAGTTGGCTGAGATGTGTTCATGCGTGGGGCTTTATGGAATGCAGAACTTAAGAGTGATAAACTAAGATATCTGGTGGAAGAAATATCTAAGCAGCAAAGCATTAAGGCTGCTGTATGGCTATTTTTAATAGCATACAGTGAGATTCAGGAGCAAAGGCATGACTTAAACACAAAATCTATAATAAAAAGGAAAGCAGGGCAGAAAAATTTGGAAAATTCACAACATGGACATATAAAGAGTGAAAAGCATGTCTGGGAGAGGAAATCAAAAGTGTGGTCCATTGACTTTTTGCTAAGGAGATTAATAGTGATAGAAGGAATTATCGCTACAGTGGGAGAAAAACTCTGAAGGCATTTCAGAGACCTTCAAGGCTGCTCCTCCTATCACAGGCCCAGAGCTCTAGAAAGGCATAATGGTTTCAGAGGATGAGCCAGGGAAGCCCCCAGGGCTCACTGCCCATGGCTATCTTGGGTGTCTCCTTCTTGCCTTCTGGCTCAGTTCAAGTGGCCACAGGTGTGGCTCGACCTGACACTCCAGAAGATACAAGCCATAAACCTTGGCAGGGTTCACAAGATGCTAATTCTGCAGGTGCACAGAATGCAAGAGCTGTGGGGAAATGGCTTCCTCCATCTAGATTTCAAAGGATGTGTTGAATGGGGGCTTAGGCAGACTTGTTGCAGGGGTGGAGCCACTGTGTTAAGTGGGAATGTGAAGCTGTCTGGAGCTGACACAGAGAACTCCCCTAGCATGGCAATGCTTAATGGAGCTGTAAAAGTGAGGCTACCATGGAGAGTCCCCACTAGGGAATGACTAGTGGAACCATGGGAGCAGAACCACTGCTGAGACCCCAAAACTGTGTGCAGACCACCAGTGTGCAGCTCTAGCTTGGGAAAGCAGCAGATGCCTGACTCCATCCCATGAGAACTGAAGTGTGGGCCAAGCCCAGGAAAGCCATGGGGGCAGGGCTGCCTGAGGCCTTGGGGCCCAATCCCAGCATGATGTGACCAGAATGCAACATGGAATCAAAGGAGATTGTTCTCTAGATCTAAGACTTAATGTTATTTTCCCTGTTGGGTTTTGGACTTACTTGGGACCAATTACCCCTTTTATTCTTGCCTGTTTCTCTTTTGGAATAGGAATGTCTATCCTATGCCTCTCTCACATTTTATTTTGAAGGTAGATAACTTGTTTAATTTCATCAGCTAACAGCTGAAGGGGAATTTGCTTCAGGAGGAATCCTGGCTTGAGTCTCACCCATATCTGATTCAGATGAGACTCTGGACTTTGGACTTAGGAGTTGATGATAAAATGAGTTAAGACTTTGGCGCTATTGGGATAAAATGAATGTATTTTGCATGTGAGAAGGACATAAGTCAGGGGTGGGATGCTAGGGTTTTAATGTCTTCCCTAAATTTTATGTGTTGGAAACTTAATTCCAAAATGTATATGTTGATTGGAGATGGGGTCTTTAGGATGTAATTAGGATTAGATAAGATCATCAGGGTGGGGCCCCCATGATGAGACTGGTGGCTTTATAAGAGATGGAAGAGAGACCTGAGCTGACATACACGCTCTTGTCTTCTAGACATGTGATACCCTATGCCATATTATGATGCAGCAAGAAGGCCCCCACCAGATGCCAACACCATGCTCTTGGACTTCCCAGCCTCCAGAACTGTGAAAAATAAATTTCTTTTCTTTATAAATTACACAGCCTGTGGTGTTCTGGTAGAGCAATAGAAAATAGACTAAGACAATGGGAATGGTCTGAAGCTGTTGTCTAAAAGAAGAATCTCTCTTCTCTGTCTTGGAAAACCTCAGTCCTGCTTTTATATTTTTCAAACTGATATAGTTAGCTCACTTAGGATAATCTCCCTTACTTAAAATCAACTGTAAAAGGAACTTTAGTTACATCTGCAAAATCCCTTCATTGCAGCACCTAGAATAGTATTTGATTGAATAACTGGGCACTGTAGTCTAGCCAAGGTGACACCTTAAAAGGCCATAACCAACTTCTGTGGGTTGACTCCATCCCCCAAAGTTTCCTGTATAAGAAATGTAAACCCCCTTGTAACAGTGTTACAAAGGTGGAAAATCCTATTATGGTAATTGAAAGGTGGAGCCTTGAAGAGGTGATTAGATTGTCAGGACCATACCCTTGTGAATGCATTGATACATTCATAGAGTAATGTGCATGGTTCTGATGGCTTTAAAAGGAGAGCAGGTGAGCAGGTTAGCTCCCTCTCCTGCTTAGCCATTCTCACCATGTGACACTCTGTGTTGCTGTAGAAGAAGGCCCTCACCAGATGTGTTTCCTGGACTTTGGACTTCCCAGCTTCTGAACTGTAAGAAATAAATTCTATTTCTTTATAAATTTCCCAGTTTCAGATATTCTGTTATAAGCAACAGAAACAGACTAATATACCAACTGTTAGCTGTGATGGTCTGTATTAGTTTCCTGTGGCTGCTGTGACAAATTTCAACAAACTTCATGGATTAAAACAACAGAAATTTAATTTTTCATAGTTCTGGAAGCCAGAATTCTGAAACCAAAATCACTGAGCTGAAATTAACATTTCAGGACAGCTGCAGCCCTCTAGGTGCTCTAGGGAAAAATCTACTCCTTGCATCTTCCAGCTTTTGGTGGCTATCAGCGTTCCTTGGCTTGTTGACATAAAATTCAAATCTCTGCCTCCATGGTTACATTATTTCCTCCTCCTCTATGTGTGTCAAATCTCTCTCTGTCTCTCTCTTATAAGGACACTTGTGATTACGTTTAGGGCCCATCCAGATAATCCT
>NW_007747333.1:5614-7176 GCF_000696425.1 Galeopterus variegatus
GCCAGAATTCTGAAACCAAAATCACTGAGCTGAAATTAACATTTCAGGACAGCTGCAGCCCCTCTAGGTGCTCTAGGGAAAAATCTACTCCTTGCATCTTCCAGCTTTTGGTGGCTATCAGCGTTCCTTGGCTTGTTGACATAAAATTCAAATCTCTGCCTCCATGGTTACATTATTTCCTCCTCCTCTATGTGTGTCAAATCTCTCTCTGTCTCTCTCTTATAAGGACACTTGTGATTACGTTTAGGGCCCATCCAGATAATCCTGAATAATTTCTCCATCTCAAGATCCTTAATTTAGTCACATCTGCAAAGACCATTTTTCCATATAAAGTAACATTTACATTTTGTAAGGGTTAGGATCTGATATCTTTGGGAACCATTATTCAGACTACTGCATTATCTCTTCATGTATTTTTAGAGGCTTGCTTTGTGCCAGAGACTTTGCCAAACTGGGGAATTCAGTGATGGGAATCATCACAGTCCCTGTCATCAAGGGGATGACTGGGAAAAAATGAAGAGTCTTGAGACACATGAATGGCCTTGCAGTAATAAAAAGAAGAGTGTCAAAGTGCCTCAGATAGTCATCTGTAATATGGTGCAGGATTTTAGAGGAAGGAAGAGATAACTCACAACTGTGATGATCTGGGAAGGCTTCATGCAGGAGATGACAATTCAATGGGACTTCAAAGGATAAGATTGTCTAAAGCAGTCCATCTCAAACTTGAGTATGTATCAGAATCACCTGGAGGACTTCTTTTTTTTTTTTTTTTTTTAAAAGGTGACCGGTAAGGGGATCTCAACCCTTGGCTTGGTGTTGTCAGCACCACGCTCAGTCAGTGAGCAAACCGGCCATCCCTATATAGGATCCGAACCTGCGGCCTTGGTGTTATCAGCACCGCAATCTACCGAGTGAGCCACGGGCCGGCCCTGGAGGACTTCTTAAAACACATATTGTTGGGCTGTTCTTCCAGAGTTTCAGATTTAGAANAAATGTGCATTTTTAAACACGTTTTTGGGTGATGCTGATGCTACTGGTCTGAAGATCACACTTTGAGAATCACTGCTCTAGACTTATAAAGATTGTGGCAGTAGGGGAGATAGCTCTCTCCTCTCTTGAATTAATTTAGGTAATAATTTAGATGTCACTCTCAGAGAGAGAGAGAGGCACTTCTCTTTTAATATAGAAGAAAATTTATTGCATTTACCCTGCTATACTCTATATTATTTATTATCATCATCAAGGGGTGTTCATCTGATTCTTTTGCTAGAACAGAAGCTCTATGAAGATAGAAACTCTGTCTCTTTTGTTCATGGCAGTTAGAAAAGTACTTAGCGCATTGTTCAGTGAAAGAATGAGTGATTTCAGGTCTCATGTAGCTTAAAGCTCTTTAACTCTTCTGACTTTGTTCCTTCAACACTAAACCAGTTACTTCATTCTGAAAAAAACTATTTAAATAAAATTAAACTGGTCAAGTTGGCTGTTTGAGAGGAGTTATTATTTTTTTTCGACAAGTTGTTTTAATTGACATAGCCTATGTAGAGCTGAAGGTAATTGGAGTT
>NW_007747333.1:7755-9906 GCF_000696425.1 Galeopterus variegatus
TATAAAGATTGTGGCAGTAGGGGAGATAGCTCTCTCCTCTCTTGAATTAATTTAGGTAATAATTTAGATGTCACTCTCAGAGAGAGAGAGAGGCACTTCTCTTTTAATATAGAAGAAAATTTATTGCATTTACCCTGCTATACTCTATATTATTTATTATCATCATCAAGGGGTGTTCATCTGACTCTTTTGCTAGAACAGAAGCTCTATGAAGATAGAAACTCTGTCTCTTTTGTTCATGGCAGTTAGAAAAGTACTTAGTGCATAGTAGGCACTCTATAAATATTTGTTCAGTGAAAGAATGAGTGATTTCAGGTCTCATGTAGCTTAAAGCTCTTTAACTCTTCTGACTTTGTTCCTTCAACACTAAACCAGTTACTTCATTCTGAGAAAAACTATTTAAATAAAATTAAACTGGTCAAGTTGGCTGTTTGAGAGGAGTTTTTAATTTTTTTCGACAAGTTGTTTTAATTGACATAGCCTATGTAGAGCTGAAGGTAATTGGAGTTTCCTTAAGCAATGGAGAAATGCCCATAAAGTAATTAGAATGGTTTAAACTCATTTAATTCTTAATATTTCCATTTTTGAATAAATATTTCATGCAGTGCTCTTCTGGGAGGCAAAAAGCTTGGAAATTTCAGCAATAATATGTCTATAAAATTTCCTTTTTTTTCCTGCAGTAGCACATTTTGAAAGATACTTCAACAGGTTATGACAAGTAGAGCAGGAAAATATTATTTTAATTTTCCTGGGTCAGTTATTAGAATTACTGAAAATATACTTAAATCACACTTTATCAGTGTGATCCATTCTGAGAAAGAACTGGACTGGTTTATCATAATTAGGTTTGTGCCCCAAATGCCAAAACAAATCAAATGCATTGGATACATCTGTCTTGCAGCTATTGGATATAACCGTGAAAAAGGGGATCGAGTCTGTCTAAATGTGCCTTGCCGCTATTAAGCAGGTGGTAAATTCTAAAGAAAATTTCAAGCAAAGTGCATTCTATGAGCTATGTTCCTAAATTTTTCCTTCAGAAACAGATGTCACATAATAAATAGTAATGAAAACTTTGAACGTGTAGAGGGGCATTTTGAATGACTGGAAATTAATTTTGGTGATTGGCTCTGATTATGCTACAGGGCTCTAGCCTAATTCTCCCTTTAAGCCATAGTAGAGAGGTAGGGATGGGGTTAAGTTAGGGATAACTTGCTCTATGTGGAATGGGACTTTCCCAGTTTTAGCTCTATCTCACACCCCAGAAAACCGTTCTGTTCTGGGCTATCCCAAACAACTGGTCACCCTAGGAACAGGCTGGCTCCCTTATTAATGACACCCTATTACTAAGGACAGTAAACAGAGGTTGAATGACCAGCTTCCTGCATTAGTGAAGAAGAGATTTCTGCATGGGGTGGGTCAGTCTCCAATGAACTTTAAAGGCCAACTGGCTATACAATCCTCTCATCTATAAAAATTAACCCTGACCTAAAGAAGCAAAATGACTAATCATATTCATATAAAACAGCATTTACTTGTGTGGTTTCCTAGTTTAACTTTCAAAAGTGGATGAATTTATGAGTTCTTATCCTAACAGTTAATCTTTGTTTTTTAAGATCTATTTGACAATCAAGTCACTCCCCTGCCAAAGATGTATAGTTAATTGGTTTTTGAATCTAACCTTGTATCAAGACTTTTTTCTTTTCATTGGTAAAAGGACTATCGTGTGTGTGTGTGTGTGTGTGTGTGCACGTGGATGTGTGAGAGAGAGAAGAGCAGGGAGAATGGATACTAGGTTGTGGGATTTCCTTTTCTCTCAAATTCTATCGTTTATTAGCTTTACCACTGACACCCTTCATTTGAAACAAGAGCTATATACCATTTGTTCTGGAGAATGGCTTCTCAGACTGTTGCTCATTTGTCTGTTCTCCCTTGGGGTTATGGGTGGTGTGTGGGCGCTGAGGAATCTCAGACTGTAGCCTCTCACCTACAGCCTTGGGGAAATAGAAGTTGGTGGGACTGAGTGAGGTAAGTGGGAGGCAGCACAGCCTGCCTACAGAAGGAGGTTTATTCCCTCTTCCTACCATCCCAGTTAACGGCAAATAAGCTCGTAAGATTCCATATTGTTTTTCCTCTAGAAAGGATGAAACAGTT
>NW_007747333.1:10835-12516 GCF_000696425.1 Galeopterus variegatus
TAACGGCAAATAAGCTCGTAAGATTCCATATTGTTTTTCCTCTAGAAAGGATGAAACAGTTCCTTGGACAGTCAGTATGTGTGAAGGGTTGTAAAATGCTCACCCAATATTAATTCGTCCCTTATTCCTTACTTACATATTTCTCATTGTGTTTAAGGCAGCAAGGTGAGCAGTTTAAAACACTCTATTTCCCAGCCTCTCTTGCAGGTTGGGCGGCCATGCAGTGTAGTTATGACCAATGTGGTACAGGTAGAAGTGCCTCTTGCTTTTTCCTGTTGAAAAGAGGCTATAATGCCTGGAGATGCAACAGCCGTATTGTGATCATGAGACAACAAACAAGGCCAAGGTAATCTTATAACATCAGTCCCTAAGAGCTGGTGAACTAACATCTACTTTCAGAATTTTTGTTAAATAGGATGACTTAGTTAAGCTTCTATTAGTAGCTACCATCATAGGGTTTTCTGTTTCTTGCAAGTGGTTGCTTCCTAATTGATCCAGGATAGCAGGGTACAGTGGAGAGAATGCTATAGTAGAAAGCCAGAAAACTGTCCTAGGCTTCTTTTTCTCTGCTTTTCTTCCCTCAGTCATTAGATCTTGGAAACATATCTTAAGATATTCCCTTTGAATCAAGTCCTCAGTTCTCTCTTCTTGTTGGCTGGCACACAATAGAACCTCTATAAATACTGCTAAATTCATAATAATGTACCTTACTATCCTAATAAAGAGGGATGAGACAGATGATCTTTTGAGGTCCATTTTAGGTCTAAGAGATTTAATTCCAATTCCAAGTCATTTCTGCAATAGAATTTGCTATTTCAAAAAACAAAATTGGTGTGTGGGTGTATACGCATGTGTGTGAGGATACTTCAAAAAGTTCACGAGAAAATAGAATTGAAAGATAATACGAATCATTCCATTAACTTTTTTTTTTTTTTGTCTTTTTTTTTTTTCGTGANGTAAACCCCCTTGTAACAGTGTTACAAAGGTGGAAAATCCTATTATGGTAATTGAAAGGTGATTAGATTGTCAGGACCATACCCTTGTGAATGTATTGATACATTCATAGAGTAATGTGCATGGTTCTGATGGCTTTAAAAGGAGAGCAGGTGAGCAGGTTAGCTCCCTCTCCTGCTTAGCCATTCTCACCATGTGACACTCTGTGTTGCTGTAGAAGAAGGCCCTCACCAGATGTGTTTCCTGGACTTTGGACTTCCCAGCTTCTGAACTGTAAGAAATAAATTCTATTTCTTTATAAATTTCCCAGTTTCAGATATTCTGTTATAAGCAACAGAAACAGACTAATATACCAACTGTTAGCTGTGATGGTCTGTATTAGTTTCCTGTGGCTGCTGTGACAAATTTCGACAAACTTCGTGGATTAAAACAACAGAAATTTAATTTTTCATAGTTCTGGAAGCCAGAATTCTGAAACCAAAATCACTGAGCTGAAATTAACATTTCAGGACAGCTGCAGCCCTCTAGGTGCTCTAGGGAAAAATCTACTCCTTGCATCTTCCAGCTTTTGGTGGCTATCAGTGTTCCTTGGCTTGTTGACATAAAATTCAAATCTCTGCCTCCATGGTTACATTATTTCCTCCTTCTCTATGTGTGTCAAATCTTTCTCTGTCTCTCTCTTATAAGGACACTTGTGATTACGTTTAGGGCCCATCCAGATAATCCT
>NW_007747334.1:0-337 GCF_000696425.1 Galeopterus variegatus
TAGTTTTCTTTTTTTATAATGACTTGACTGGGAATATGACACATTCTAAAAGCTTTTGATATATTTTGCCAGATTATCCTACAGAGAGGTCATGTTGATCATTGACCCACTAGCTTTATAGGTCAGTGTGCATTTACCCACACTTTCACTGAATATTAACATGTTTCTATTGTTTTGAAAACAATTGGTGAGAAATACTGTCTTATTGTTTGAATCTGTCTTTCATTGATTGTAATATGAATGGATATTCATTTATCAGTTATGATTTCTCTTGCTCTCTGTGTGTATTGCTTATAAATTTCTCTTCCACCTGTTGTGATATTGGTCTCTTTCTTGT
>NW_007747334.1:5416-6624 GCF_000696425.1 Galeopterus variegatus
TTTAGGTCATTATTCAGGGATGGGATTTGGCCCTGTAGGTGATAGCACCACAGCTGGGATAAGAAGGTTCCTTGATCCCTTTCGGTATTGGGCTATGCTATGATTTGAATGTGTCTTCTCCAAAATTCAAGTGTTGTCAGTGTGATGTTATGAAGAGGTGGGGCCTTTGAGAGGTGATTAGGCCATGAGGGCTCCTTCCTTGTCAATGGGATTAAGGCCCTTGTAAAAGAGGCTTCCTGCAGTGTTCTGTTAGCTTGTTCTTCTGCCATGTGAGGACACAGAGTTCTTCCCTCTTGCCATTTTACCTTCTACCATGTGAGGATGCAGCAAGAAAGCCCTCATCTGATACCAAATCTGCTGGCACCTCGATCTTGGACTTCCCACCCTCCGGAACTCTGAGAAATAAATTTCTGTTCTTTATAAATTACCCAGCTTCAGGTATTTTGTTGCAGCAGCACAAAATGAACTAAGATGAGTTCTCCATTTAAATTATTCAACATCCCACCAGCCCCCCAAAAAAGGAAGATTAAGAAGAATTAGTGCTTAGGTTCTGGTAGGCACATTGACTATACAATGAAGTAGTAAGATGAATCTCTTTGAGATCAGGTAATACTGCTTGCTTGCTTCTGCATTCTCTGCAGCATCTTTCACATATTAGACACTTAATGCTTGTGTGTAGCATGGGATCATTTTCTTTAAATGAGCCTCTCCCATGGCATTCGATGACAATACTTTCATCCCTAGTTTCAAAATAAAATAATAAAATGTAGTTCTTCCTCAACTCATCATGATTAGAAACAGCTATGATTTTTGTTTTAATAAACTGAGTTTTAAAAAAAAGGTTTCATGCCAGGGGTATTTTGCTATAGGACAAAAAANGGAGATGTAGACTTGGCAGAGGCAGAGGCAAATGGAAGCAGGCTTCCCATTTCTCAGTGCCAGCACAAGTGCTTCTAAACATGTACAGTGCCACTCCAGTCCTGTTGTCACCATAGTTCAGAAGCTTGGAGAAGCACTTCTAAAAAGTGCTAGGTATTACTTGTGGTACTACTTTTGAGACATTTGAATAATTAAATTTATTTAGTTATTTAAGCTTATCAAGTTATTTTTAACAAAATATGAAAGTAAAATTGTTTTGGCAGGCGGATGTGTTCACATCTGTGTTGGGTTTATATGTTCTTGCCAAAAGTGTATATAGTAGTATAAAG
>NW_007747334.1:12263-12516 GCF_000696425.1 Galeopterus variegatus
TAGCTTCTTGTGTTGAACCATGAGTAATTTCATTTTAGAGTGAGTTCACTGTACAGAGCAGTTAGATCTTAATGCTGTTCCATCTGCTTTGTTTTGGGCCTAATTGTGTATAGTTTTGAGTGGAGTTAAGGTAAATACTGTGGCCAGAAGACTTTGCAAGACTCTTTCCTACAGTTGTGTGCTTCTTCAGCTGGAGATGTAGACTTGGCAGAGGCAGAGGCAAATGGAAGCAGGCTTCCCATTTCTCAGTGCC
>NW_007747335.1:0-12515 GCF_000696425.1 Galeopterus variegatus
TCAATCCCAAAATTAGTAGGTAGAAGAAAATAATTAAGATCAGAGTGGAACTAAATTAAATGGAGACAAAAAAAAAAAAAAGATACAAAAGATCAACAAAGCAAAAAGTTGTTTTTTTGAGAAGGTAAACAAAATAGGCAAATAGTTATACCAAATAAAAAAAGAAGAGAGAAGACCCCCAAAATAAAATCAGAAATGATAAAGGAGACATTACAACCAATACCACAGAAATACAAAGAATTGCTTTCTCTTACCAGACCTGGACAAGCAGGAGGCACCATCATGGGAGTCGACATCCACCACAACAAGCACTGAAAGGTTTGGCACCAGGAGCCTAAGAGCCAGGGCATTTACCTAAGGCTGTTGGTCAAGATGTACAGGTTTCTGGCCAGATGAACCAACTCTGCCTCCAACCAAGTTGTGCTGAAGAGGTTGTTTATGGGTCACACCAACCAGCTGCCTCTGTCCCTTTCCTGGATGATCCAGAAGATGAAGCTTCCTGGCTGGGTAAAACAAAATGGCTGTGGTTGTGGGGACCATAGCAGATGATGTGCAGGGTCAGGAGGTGTCCAAACTAAAGGTATGGGCATTGTATGTGACCAGCGGCCCATAGCCACATCTTCGAGGCCAGGGGCAAGATCCTCGCCTTTGACCAACTGGCCCTGGGCACCCCCACAGGCTGTGGCACCATCCTGCTCTCTGGTCCTTGCAAGGGTTGAGGGCATGCATTTCAGCATGGCCCCAGGAACTCTGCGTAGCCACACACACCCTATGTACATTCCAAGGGCTGGAAGTTCGAATGTGCCAGAGGCCGACAGGCCAGCCACAACTACAAAAAGATTTTGGATGCTGGAAAAAAAAATACAAAGACTCATTAGAGACTATTATGAACTATTAGGAACAACTATATACCAATGAATTTGAAAACCTAAAGGAAATAGATAAATTTCTGGACACATACAAACTACCAAGAATGAACCAAAAAGAAATAGATAATCCGAACAGACCAATAATGAGCATCGAGACTAAAGCAGTAATCAGCAATCTCCCAACAAAGAAAATCCCAGGACTAGATGTCTTTACTGCTGTATTCTACCAGACCTTTAAAGAGGAATTAATACCAATTCTCACCAAATTATTCCAAAAAATTGAAACAGAAGCCATTCTCCCAAATTCATTCTATGAGGCCAGCATAACCCTGATACCAAAACCAAAAAAAGACACAGCAACTAAAAAAGAAAACTACAGGCCAATATCTCTGATGAACAAAGATGCAAAAATCCTCAACCAAATATTAGCAAACAGAATACAGCAACACATCAAAGAGATTATGATCAAATGGGATTCATCCCAGGGATGCAAGGATGCTTCAACATAGGCAAATCAATAAATATAATACATCACATCATCAAAATCAAGGGCAAAAACCATATGATCATCTCAGTAGATGCAGAAAAAGCATTTTACAAAATTCAACATCCCTTCATGATACTCTCAGCAAATTATGTATAGAAGGAAAGTATCTTAACACAATTAAAGTCATATATGACAAACTGACCACCAACATCATCCTGAATGGGATGATGGGACAGGAATAAGAACAGGAATAAGACAAGGATGCCCACTCTCATCACTCCCATTGAACATAGTTTGGAAGTACTAGCCAGAGCAATCAGGCAAGAGAAAGAAACAAAGGCATCCAAATTGGGAAAGACAAAGTCAAACTGTCCCTCTTTGCAGATGACATTATCCTATACATAGAAAAACCTAAAAACTCTACCAAAAAACTCCTAGACCTGATAAACAAATTCAGTAAAGTTGCAGGATACAAAATCAATACACAAAAATCAGTACCATTTTTATATACCAACAATAAACTAGCAGAAAATAAATCAAGAAAGCAAGTCCATTTACAGTAGCTACCCAAATATTAAAATACTAGGAATAAATTTAACCAAGGAGGTGAAAGATCTCTACAATGAAAACTACAAAACACTGCTGAAGGAAATTAAAGGGGACACCAAAAGAGGGAAAGGCATTCCTTGTTCATGGATTGGAAGAATTAACCTTGTGAAAATGTTCATACTACCCTTAAGCCATCTACAGATTCAATGCAATCCCCATCAAAATACCAATGACATTCTTCACAGAAGTAGAAAAACGATCTCAACCTTCATATGGAATAACAAAAGACCCCAAATAGTCAAAGGAATCCTGAGCAAAAATAAATAAATAAATAAATAAATAAAGCTGGGGCATTACACCATATGACTTCAAATTATACTACAAAGCTATAGTAACCAAAACAGCATGGTACTGGCATAAAAACAGACACTTGGACCAATGGAACAGAATAGAGAACTCAGAAATCAGCCCATGTACTTACAGCCAACTGATCTGTGACAAAGACACCAAGAACATACATTGGGAAAAGGGCAGCCTTTTCAGCAAATGGTGCTGGGAAAACTGGATATCCATGTGTAGAAGAATGAAACTAGACCCATATATCTTGTGATCCACCTAAATCAACTCAAAATGGATTAAAAACTTAAATATAAGGCCTAAACCTAAAACTCTCAGAATAAAACATAAGGGAAACACTTCAGGATGTAGAACTGGGCAAATGACTTTATGAATTGGGCTCCAAAAGCACAGGCAACAAAAGAAAAAATAAACAAATGGGATTATATCAAACTGAAAATCTTCTACATAGCAAAGGAAACAATCAACAGAGTGAAAAGGTAAATTATATTTAATGACTAGAGTAGAACTATGTTTCCTGAATGTCAGCCACTTATGTACTGTCATGAGTTTGGTTTTTGCTGTGTATTTATACCATTCGTACTAATATTTTCTCTGAATTGATTATTTTATTTTTATTTTATATTTTTAAAAGATGACCGGTAAGGGGATCTTAACCCTTGACTTGGTGTTGTCAGCACCACGCTCTCCCAAGGGAGCTAACTGGCCATCTGTATGTAGGGGTCCGAACCTGTGGCCTTGGAGTTATTAGCACCGCACTCTCCCAAGTGAGCCACGGGTTGGCCCCTGAACTGAATATTTTAAAATGATGCGAGTATATACCTTAGTCACAGGGTTTGTATTAGTCAGGTTCTCCAAACAGAGAACTAACAGAATACGTATATAAATGTATGAGAAGGGACTTAGTAGGGGAATTGGCTCATGAGATTAGGAAGGCTGCAGAGTCCCATGACAGGTCGTCTACAAACTGTATGTCATGGTAGCACGGCTCAAAGTCTGGAAGGCTCAGAACCAGGGAAGCTGATGGTGTGATTCTCAGTCTGAGGCCAGAGGTGCTGCTGTGTCACTCCGGAGCCCACAGGCTGAAGGGTCCCAAGCTCAGGTGTCCACAACAGGAGGGAGGTGTACCCCAGCTGCAGTGGGAACAGAGGAATTGGCCTGTTTCTCCGTCCTTGCTCCCTCTGGGCCCGCAGGGGATGGGACGGTGCCCTCCTACGCCGAGGGGGGATCCTTCCTGCACCATCCACTCGGTCTCACGTGCTTCTCTTCCCAAAACACCCTCAGACACACCCCAAATAACGCCTCACCGCCAGTATTTTTTTCTGTGTATTTCTATGTGTCCCTTAATCTAGTCAGGTTGACACCTAAAGTTAATGATGAGAGTTATTTACTGTGATCTCAATATAATTGTATAATAAGTTTAATGTGTTATTTAAAATTTTAAAAAGTGCATTTTGGCCGATTTTTTCTCCCTGAAATCCAAACAGGCTGTCTTGCCTCCTGTCGGGTTTGGTTTTCCTGAAGCGTGCCACAGGGCCTGGGCAGCTGCGGTGCCCACCCTTGTCGCCCCAGGAGCCTGGCCCTTGTCCTCCCTGTCGCAGCGTGGACACGACCTCCTCAGTGTCCAGCAGGCCTCGTGCCTGTCCACGGCCACCCTGTCACCCTTCTCGCATCAACTCTTCTGCCCCAAATTACCAAACTTCAGCAGCAGCAGCCCAGGGTGTGCCCCCCTGGTGTCCTCTGGGAGTCTGGGGTCCACTGGCAGAGGTGGCTGCAGGGGGCGCGGTGGCAGGGGGAGGCCCGGGCGGGGAGAGGAGAAGGACAGGGCAGGGGACCACAGGGGAGGACTCGGGCTGAGGGCTTCGAGAGGGGGGCCCAAGAGGACTCGGTTTTCTGGTTCCAGAGAAAAGAAAAGGACAAGCACGGGGGTGTGGGGAGAGGAGGATGAAAGTGTCCTGGAAAGGATGATGGTTTGGAAAGACTGAAAGGATGAATGGGACGGAGGCACCCTCTGTCACTTTTCAGCCGGATATTTGGAATGAAAAGCCTCGTGACGTTGTGCAGTTGCGTGTGGCCAAGGGCAGGGCACGTTTCAACCCCGGCAGTCAGAGTCTAGCTCCCTGTGTCACAACAGTCACGGTGCTCGACGCAGGAAGAAAGTGAAGCTATGGAGTAACTGAAATGTTCCAGTATCTGCCACCGGCCAGGAACGACATCAATTCAAGGTCGGGTGGGAGGCGTCCGGAATAAAGTCCCAGATGTCTAGAAACGAAGGGCAAGCGCATCTCCAGTGACACAACCTACTCGTAAAGGGCTGGAATATTCAGTAGGAATCAGAAACCTATGACTTGGAGCAAAAGAACCGGCAGGAGATATTTGGGATCCATTTTTGTGCAGTAAACGTTTATGAAGTATCTACAGCCACACGTCGTGCTGTGGCTGAGAAGTAAGAGGCACTTGGCTGGCAGAGCGGCCGTCGTGGGTGCAGGTGCCAACACGACTGCACAGCGTGCCCTCGGCGTGCGGGAGGCCAGAGGAGGGTGCACGTGGGCCCCGGAGCCCGGGACTCGCTGCAGCAAACATCCACTGGCTGGTTTCACTCAGCATGATGATCTCTAAGTCTATCCATGTCGTCACAAATGACAGCATTTCCTGCTCTGTAAAGGCTTCATAGTATTCCAGTGTGTATATATGCTGCACTTTTTAACTCATCCATCCACGATGGGCACTATGGTTGGTTCCATATCTTGGCTGTTGTGAACAGAGCTGCAGTGAACGTGGGAGTGCAGGTGACTCTTCAATATACTGATTTCCATTCCTTTGCATGTACACCCAGAAGTGGGACTGCTGGATCACACGGGAATTTCATTTTTAGTTTTTTGAGGAACCTCCATATGGTTATCCAAAGTGGCTGTACTAATTTTCAACATCACCAACAGTGCGCTAGGGTCCCCTTTTCTCCGCATTCTCACCAACACTTATCCCTTATCTTTTTTGATAATAGCCAACCTAACACGTATGAGGTGATAACTCATTGTAGCTTTAATTTGCATTTCTGTGATGATTAGTGTTGTTGAGCATTTTTTTTCCCACATATCTATTGGCCATCTGTGTGTTTTCTTTTGAAAAATGTCTTTTCAGGTCCTTAGCCCATTTTTTAATAGGGTTATTTGTTTTCTTGTGAGGAAGCAGATTTTTTTTCCCTACTCTGGAAAGAGTCACTTAGTGTTGGTGGTTCTCAGCTACAGTGAGTGAAAAAATATAAGTGAATAAAATATCATGTCCACCTCCTACTGTGTTTGAATAGTCAACAAAGCTGTCAGTACGGGATCTCAAGTAAAATAATAAATTGGCTTATGCTTTGTAAATGGTAAAACTCTAAACAAGTGATCATTATCCTCTCTGCTACTTAGAGACCACAAAGGCACATGAAAAAGGGCGTGCTGTTGCACAGGGCTAGACAGGCACTTCATACTATGGTTAAATTTGGGGGGAGGGAGTATCTAAATAAAAATCTCATCACAAGTCAAACCTCAATGTATGAAGTTGTTCTGTGTTTTAAAGCCCCAAGGCTTAGTTTAGGGTGATACGTTCCTGCTGCCTTCCTTTTTCCTTCTTGCCTTCTATCCATTTATATTTCAAATGTGTTCATTAGTGTCACCAAAAGGTCTGGATTATTATCCCCTCTGCCTCAAGTGACATGATAAAAAATCCCTTTCTCAAGATCACAATTTCTATTTCTATTTTCAGACATGACAGTAATTAGATTATTTGTTTTGTTTTGGGGCCTGTTAAGATACCCCAACAGTTACTTTTTAATTGGTCCATTTCCCCTCTAACAGCCATTTCTTCATAAGAAACCACATGAATTCAGAACTATTATGCCCGTTTTCATTGTATGATTGTATCACTGAAGCATTAATTTTCCCATGGTAATTTTGCATGTTGATTATCTCAGAATCCTGATTATGTTACATACTCTTTTAATGAAACTCTACGTGTATCTGCAGCTCCTAATCTCTTTTTTTTACCCATGTGACCTAGGTTTAATTTTATTATCATTCTGGAAGCAGATACAAATTAGAGGGAAATTAAAAACAAAATTGGCATAACACGTTCTCAATTTCATGATATATTAAATTTGGGGGCAATTTATCACAAGTGAAAAAAGTTCAAATAGTGGCAATCATCTCATAACTAAGTGAGAGCTCTTCAAGAGTCATTATTTTATCCTTAAGGTCTAGAGCAAAGAAAACCCATCTGTTTACCACCCTGAATAGAATTTAGCACAAGCGCCACTGTATCTGCTGCCAGGGCCAGATGCTGTCGGGGGTCTTCAGAAGCTGCAGAAATGTTATTCTGTCTGGTAGATTTCTGGGGAAACACATATGAGCAGAGCAAATGTGTTGTGTAGTGGCAGGACAACGTGCAGCTCCATACGATGCTCTCGTCCATTCAATGACATCTAGGATTATTCATTCCACGAATAACCATTAGGTATCTACATGTGTCAAGGAGTGTTTTAGGCATGGGAGATACAATGACAAACAGAATGACAGGGTTCCCATTGGGAAGGACAGACCAATAAACATTAAATGGTGAGCAAGAAAAAAATCATATACAAGTTGGATAATTACGTGTGATACTTGTATGACTATACAGTCATTAGAATCTGAGACGTGAGGGGGGCAGGGAAGCAGCCACGTGAGATTCAGGGGCCCGTATTCTCGGCAGAGGAAAGCTCGGTGCAAAGGTCCCAAGATTAGTGAGTCGGGAGGACGCTGGCGGGGCTGGGTGTGGACGGCTGAAGGTTGCTGGGCATGTGGTGAGGTCAGAGGAGAGACCAGAAAACTAGTAGCGTCCTGTGAACTTTTACTGACACCCCCCATTGTTGAACACAGGATTTGAGGAAGGCTTACGCATGTCCCTTCCCATGTGGCAGACACTGCCAGCCGCCTGCCCTGTACCCATCCATCCCCATTTCTTTCCTTTCTCACGGAACTCCACGTTTGTCTGGGGTTGCATTGTACCCAGTTAAAGCAACCTGCACAGAGTCCCTTACAGCTAGGAGCAGTCACATTACATGCTTCTGGTTAATAATATGTATCTACAATGCTGAATGGAAGAGCTTCTCTTCTAGGATAAAAAAGGAAACTTCTAGATGGCTGTTTGTGCTTTCCCATTCTTCTTGCCTGGAACACTGATGCAATGTCCGGGGGTATAGCAGCCACCTTGAAATCGTGAGAATGAAAACCACAAACAAAGAATGAGATCAGGGAAAGAGAGGAGCCTGGGGGACTGCTGGCATCGTGGACTGTACCACCCACTCCTGCTGACCTCCGCACATCTTGTCGTATGCAACAAACTGATCTTTATGTGTTTCAGGTGCTGGCATCCAGCCATTCTCCTTGTTTAAAAATTTTTTAAAAATTGAAACATAATTGATTGTACATATCTGTGGGGTACAGTGTTGAATATCAATACCTGTGTGCAGTATGTGATACTCAAGTCAGGGTAATTACTATATTCAACATGACACAATGTAACAATTTTTTGTGGCCCTTTACCAATTTCTCTCAGGCATTCTCCTACTTACACAAGTACAATTCTAAATCATACAACACAAAAATAAAAAGAGGTAATAGTTCAGGGAACTGGGGAAAATATTGGTTAAAATAAATCCAGGAACATGGTAACCCAGAAGGAGGCAAAGCTGGTCTTGCACCATTGCTATATGTCATTGTGAAATTTGGCCCCAAGTATTATAGAAGCCAAAAACCAGGAGGAAATTTCTCAGTACAACTACTACTGGCACTAATATTAATTCTACTAATAGCAGTAAAGACAGTAACACACACTAACAGCAAAGCTATCTCAGATTTCTTAAGCTCTTACCATGTGCCGGGCACTCCTCTAAGCACCTTACATGTACTAAATCATTTCCTCCTCAGTATAGCCCTTACGATTATTATCTGATGAAGATATCAAGATGCAGAGAGCTGAAGTGGCTTGCCTCGGATCAGAGAGCCAGGACGTCACCCCAGGCTGTCTGACTGCAAGGCCTGCGGTATGAACCAAGTTTTATCATCAACTTTCTCATAATGTTTGATGTATTATCTTTTTGTCTTTGGTAAAGGATTTGCTCAAGTCTTTGCCTATTTTTTAAAATTGGTTGCTCATCTTCTTAGGAAGAGTGTCTGTCTGCACCTCAAAGTTAAAACAGTAACACGGAAGGTGAATACTTGAAAGAAACAAATGGAAAGAAACAATGGAACGGCATCTTCAAAGAGCAGAAAGAAGACGACTTTTAACCTAGAATTCTACACCCACGGAAAATGACCTTCAAACACAAAAGTGAAATACAGATATTTTTGGACAAGCAAAAAATTAGAAAATTCATTGCCAAGATACCCTCTGTAAAGGAAATATTAAAGACTGTCCTCTGGGCAGAAGGAAAATTAAGCCAGATGAAATCATGGAGATTCAGGAAGAGATGAAGCACAATAGAAAAGATGCGTATGTAGGTAAATCTAAGTGAGTATTAACGTATAAAACTTTGTAAAACAAAGCAAATAACATCGTGTGGGGATACATATTATTAAGTATTAGGGAATATAGATACATACACATACATAGCCACGATGGTCACTTGCAGGGATATGTAATATTATTACATATTAGGGACTATATATCACAGATGTGGTCACTAAGCTTAGACCTGGGCAAGAGGTGGCCTTCCCTGGGGCCTGAATTGTGGTCTTCTTCCAGCCATGCCCTATGTTACAGAGTGAAGAATCCATGGGGCTAAAAGGACATGCCCACGTGAAGCCTATGTCACCCCATATAGGGTGCGGCTGAGAACCTGGGACCTCAGAACTCCCCCTCACATGGATCTTATCACACTTCCAGCCTGTGTGGCTTCATGCTCCCACCTCCCACCTGCCTACTTGTCCAGCAAAATAGAAAAAATGATGTCTGAGACATTCTTTTTTTTTTTTTAACCAGGGGAAAGTGCGGACGCAGTCCCCCACTACCACAAATTATGAAGTTGTGTTTCCCACATTTGGGGAAATCGTAGGGGTCGGCACACCTGGGTGCGGTGGATGAGCCTCGCCCTGGGAAAACCACATTCACGATCACGGCTCTCCCCTGCCAGGTAAGTACCTGAGGCTCTGTTTTGTGATCCCTGGTTCTAAAGGGTTCAACACGTTGGTTCCTAGTTGGAGACAAAAAGTGTGTCTACCGTGGTCCTTACAGAGAGGACAAGGAGAGCTGGGTCTGGTCCCCGGGACCCCTTCCTGCTGTCTGTGAAGCACATCCTTGCCTTAATGCTTTCACTGTATTGAATCATCTTCTTGCAATGAACCGCAGGCTTGTACGCAGGGTCATTCTGGGTCTTGTGAGTCTTCTCTAGCAATCAAACCACACGTAACTGCCACTGTTATTGCAATAAAATTATTTGTAACAGCCCTAAACTGCAAATGTCCCAAATATTTGTCAACAGCAGAATGGGTAAGTCAATCAGGTTATAGTCATACAACTGAACACCACACCACAATGAAAATTACCACTGCTGGGCCGGCCCGGTGGCGCACTGGAGAGTGCGCCGCTTGGGAGTGCGGCGGCGCTCCCGCCGAGGGTTCGGATCCCATGTAGAGACCGGTTCCCGCTCACTGGCTGAGCGTGGTGTGGGTGCAACACCGAGGGTTGCGATCCCGTTGCCAGTCCCCAGTACGGGCGTGACACCGAGGGTTGCAATCCTGTTACCGGTCAGTAAAAAAGACAAAAAGGAAAAAAAAAATTACCACTGCTGTATACAAAACATGGATAAATGTCACAAACATAATGTCGAAAGAAGCCCACTACAGAAGAATGTGTACTGTGTGATTACATGTGTATAAGATAGTACAAAAACAGGCAAAGCCGTCTTGGTAAATATTGGCTAACTTGGCCGGGGAGGGCTGGACCGTGATCAGGAGAGGGCAAGGGAGGGGCTTGGGCAATGTCCTGTTTCATGACCTGGGCGGTGATTCCATGGGTGTGTTCAGTTTGTTATAATTCAAGCTTGTGATTTTCTATGTGACATTATACTTGAACAAAACAGGTTATTAAAAAACAGAACAAACACTCGTGAACTCACAATGCTGTTTAAGAAGAGAGAAGAGAGAAACGCTTCCTTGGCTACGTTTGGCAGTAACTGGAACATCACCTCCTTAATCTGAAAATTGGCAACTAATGGGGAATTTAAGCCACTAACCTGCCTTTTTTGTAAACTGTGCTTCAGTGTAATTAAATAGCCCTAGCTGATGAGGAAAAGCTTTTCTTTACAAATGATTTCCAACTAATAAATGTGGAATTAGTGACAGAATTAGAAAATCACCAGTGAGTAAACCCTAATGGAATAATCCAGGCAAAGATTATGGAATTAGTTACCTGTTGCTGCGTAACGGATTAGCTCAAAACATAACAGCTTAAAACAACATTTACCATCTCATGGTTTCTGTGGGTCAGGAACCTGGGTGCCCTGGCCCAGCATGTCTCAAGGCTACAGTCAAGGTGTCATCTGGGACTGCAGGCATCTCACAGCTGGACTGGGGGGGATCTGCTTCCAAGCTAACTCATATGGCTGTTGGCAGAGCTCAGGTCCTTGCTGGCTGTTGACCAGAGACAACAGTTACTGGCCACATGGGCCTCTCCGTAGGGCATCTCACAAATGGCAGCTGGCTTCCCTAAGAGCTAGCACGTGAGCAAGGGAGCAAGACAGCACTCCAAGGTAGAATCTACAGGTTTTTGTACCTTAATCTTGAAGTGGTCACATCACCTTCCATCACCTCTGCTTCATTCTATTCTTAGAAGTCATGATTCCAGCCTAGACTCAAGGGAAGGTATTATGCATGGGCGTAAACACCAGGAGTCAGGGATCACTGGGAGCCTCTGAGACACTGCCCGCCATAATCATCAATGGACGGAAGCCAGTGTATGAGAAGTTGGTGGGGAACTTTATGAAACAGAGAGGCATCAGGCGGTCACCTCCCGAATCCACTACTCAATCTTAAAATCACTAGAAAAGGGACAACCAGAAATTACATGCCTTCTGTTGTGGAGCAATCTGAAGTACACAGCTTCATCGACTGAAGTATTCTTTCCAAAAAAAGCGAGTCTGAATCTAATCAAGCTTTTAGCAAACATCTGATTTATTTCCAAATAAACCCTTGTAATACAAGAACTAGTTGAATGACACCATGAGGATGCAACTCTGGAAGGCGGGGCCTTCTGCAGGACAATGGACTTATTTCTTCAGTAAATCAATTGCATGGAAAAAACGAGGAATTGCTTTAGATTAAAAGAACCTTAAGAGACCTAACGACCAAATGCAATCTTTAGACCTTTTTTGGATCCTGCTTCAAACCAACCAACTAGAAAAAGGCAGTTTTAAGACAACAAGGGGACTTTGAATATGGACAGAAAGACGGTATCAAGGAGCTAGTATTAATTTCTCTTGGTAAATAAGGTATGTGGTTATAAAAGAAAATGTCTGTGTTTTTCTGAGATGCACACCAAAGGACGTAAGGGTAACATCTTAGATGGGAGGCTTAAGATTTGCTTTAAAATACTTCAGCAGATACAGCAAACACAACAAAAGAAATAGATGAAACAAATGTGGTAAAATCTTAATAACTGTTAAATCCAGATGATGGGTATATGCATGTTTATTACACAACTTTATTTTTTTGAATGTTTAAACATTTTAAAAATAATAATTGTAGTGGATTGAATCATCCCCCCCAAACTCACTGAAGCTTGAATTGTGTCCCCCAAGTTTCATGTATTAATAACTTAGCCCCCACTGTGACTGGGAAATCCTATTATGGTCATTGAAAGGTGGGGCCTTGAAGAGGTGATTAGATTGTAGGACCATCCCATAGTGAATGGATTAAAAACGGTGGTCAGGGGCGTGGTTCTGAGGGTTTTAAAAGAAGAGGAGAGTCTCTGTCTCTCTTTCTGCTCTCTCTNTGCCTTAATGCTTTCACTGTATTGAATCATCTTCTTGCAATGAACCGCAGGCTTGTACGCATGGTCATTCTGGGTCTTGTGAGTCTTCTCTAGCAATCAAACCACACGTAACTGCCACTGTATTGCAATAAAATTATTTGTAACAGCCCTAAACTGCAAATGTCCCAAATATTTGTCGACAGCAGAATGGGTAAGTCAATCAGGTTATAGTCATACAACTGAACACCACACCACAATGA
>NW_007747336.1:0-12513 GCF_000696425.1 Galeopterus variegatus
GGAATCCCTCAGTAAATGCCTCCGGGTGAACCGAGGAGGATCCAGAAGTCTTCAGGGGAGACCAGCGTGTGGGACTTGCTTCTTTATTCCTCCATGGACAGTCCTTTTGGCTCTCATGAAAAAGTCTGTGGTCAACTGAATACGGACAAGGTCACTGGATTCCTCAAAGTCCTCAGACTGAGCAGAGGGCCCAGGTGGAGGGAGAGCACTTCCTACTGACAAACCATCAGACACCTCCCCAAGCACACCTGCTACCTGTGGCAATCCACTGTGAGCTGGCAAAGGTTTCTGCTTCTTTACTTATTTAAAGAATTTTTTTAATTTAAAAAGCACCCAGTCTAATTACAAGGAAAACATCAAACTGCAACGCAAAATTCATGATCACACTCAACACTGTCAAGGTCATCAGAAAAAAGGAAAGTGAGAAATTGTCACAGCCAAGAGAGGCCCAAGGAGATGTGATGACTAAATGTAATGTGGGATCCAGGGCCAGATCCTGGGAAAGAAAAAGGTCATTAGGTAATCTGAGTAAAATACAGACTTTAGTTAGTAATGACATATTCGTACTGATTCATTAATTAAAACAAATATCATATTAATATAAAATGATAATAGAGAAACTAGGTGCAAGAGATACGGAACTTTTTATGCTATCTTCTCAACTTTACTGTAAATCTAAAACTGTTCTTAAAAAAATAGTATCTATTTAAAAAGGAAAAAATAGTATCTATTGCATTTGCATATGCCATTTATCAAACACTTACCCATCTCAGAACTCAGCCCTTTAGCTACCAAAGCACGTGGATGTGTTTTAGTTGAAGAAAGGCCCTGAGCTGACCAAATATAAAGGGCCATGGGCAGGGTACACAGTTTGTCATCCTGACCTGGGTCACCTGTGTCTCCACCTCTGAAGCAGCCAAGTGGAGGGTCATCCCAGAGAGCCACTGAGCTACACGCTCGATGCATGTCTGATCCAGGCCCCAAACTTCGCATCTCGTGGCGGCCTCACGCCTGCACACTTTACTTAGGGTCTGCCACTTCAGCAATGTGTCCTTTGGTGCCAAGAGACATCGAATGTACACCTGCTACCTAGAAACAACCAGGTGGCCCTTACCTCAGCTGGTGTATCCAACAAGAAACTAGAAAACAAAGCGAGGAAGATGACTCACTGAAGGCCCACTTAGCCACACAGCACAGGCCCTGCGGACCCTGCCTCTGCAGGATTCTGGGAAGCTTTACTGTGGAGCCAGAGTTCTGCCCCCATGACCCTCCTGGTCTGCAGAGGACACATCCGTTCTGACCACAGATGCACAGAATGACCATTCCCCAATTCGGGAGTCTGACATTTCATCCACATTAAAGAATCCAAACTACGTATAGAGGCAGTAATAAAAAGCAAAGGAAAGCATTAATTTGCATGTATAACCCCTATCCTCTTTCTCTCCAAATACTGAGTGATAAAAATCTAGAAAGCAAAGAATGTACATTTTATTCGCGATTTGGATAAACTAGGTTTAATAGCCAACAAAAATAAGGTGTCCCTAAAAGACAGGCTGAGGTTCCAATGAGGCACAGGGCACAGAAAGAAGCAAGTGCCACAGGGTCATGAATTCATCTCTGGACCACACTGAGAACACCCAGCGTCCTAGAACCAGGCAGCTGGGGTGTCTGAGGGGTTCAGAGATGAGGCCCAGACAACTACTGGGTTTCCCCATTTAGGCCCTTGGCGGAGAGGCAGCACCCACGCAGAGGGCTTTCTGAGCGACTGCCCAGGCCCTGGCAGCAGGACGCCTGGGACCGGGAGGTGCTGGGAGGTGATCGCAGGATCATCAAGTCCTTCGCAATTTGGAGGCCAGACTTATTTCGTCCTGCAGGAGAGGGCAATGTGGGTCTGTGCCTCTCCCATGGGCTGCCCCTAGTTCCCCCTTGGCAAACACCCTGAGCTCAGCTCACTCTGAACTTGGCATCTTGGGCTGTCCTCTGGATTCTGACAGGTGACCTGAGTCAAGGTACTTCATCTCTGATCCTCCAGCTCTAGTCTGAGGCAGGGAGACAAGCTGCAGGAATGGAACCTGATGATGCACATGAAGGGCTTGGGGCAGAGCAGGTGCCCCATCTTCCCAGCAAAACAGCCTCTGGGTCGGCCAGTTCCAGCCTGACTATCGCGTGACTGCGACTCCACGGGCCCCTGCCTGCCTTGGTGCCCATGACCACCTCCCCCAGCAACCGCCAGCCGGTCCCTAACGGTCACGGACCTTCTGCTGACGGCACCAACACTGCACACACGCTGCACTTCAATTTTGCAAGGTTTTAAATTCCAAAATCAGAATCAGGATAAGTCTAATACGTAACACACCTACAATGATGAGTTTAACAAAAAACATGCTTGCTGGAAGTTTCCATTTCGATAACCTTATTTTTCAATATTAAATTCCTAAGCCAGGACACGGCCACTTCTGTCTGTTGTGCTATTTAATCAGGAAAATGGCGATCCCTGCTGATGCCCACTCCACCCCCATGAAGGTTTCATAGAGAATACTCTGTTGTTGGGGCCGGCCCGGTGGCGAACTGCTACAGTGCGCCGCTTGGGAGCATGGCGGCGCTCCCGCCAAGGGTTCGGATCCCACGTACGGACCGGCCACTCACTGGCTGAGCAAGGTGTGGGAGCAGCACCGAGGGTTGCGATCCCGTGGCCGGTCCCGGTCCGGTACGGGCGCAACACTGAGGGTTGCGATCCGTTGCCGGTCACGAAAAAAGACAAAAAGGAAAAAAAAAAAAGAATACTCTGTTGCTTCCCCTCCTCCTAGGAAGCTGAATAAAAACCAAAGATGTGAAATTATTTCCTTTTCCACACCACAAAAAGACCCTTAAGGAAATGAATAATATAGACAGATAAAAAATTACCCTCTCTAAATAAACTATGGCCTTTAGTTAATAATAATGTATAAATATTGGTTCATTATAGTTGTAACAAATGTTATCATACTAACGTAACATGTTAAAAATAGGGGAAACTGGGTATGAGGTAATGGAATCTGTACTATCTTCTCAGTTTTTCTGTAAATCTAAAATTGTTCTAAAACAAAGCACATAAACGAAAGAAGAGTTCCCCACTCCCTGTCTGCCGTGATCACCCTGCCCCACCACTTCTGAGCAGATGTGCTGCTCTCTGCTGTGCTGAAACAATATTCCATCCACATCCTGATGCTTCTGTGTCCTGTGACGGGGCTGCAACGGCCTAGTAGTCTGTGCCTCACTCACCAGGGCAGTAGCCCTTTGCTGAGAGGGGAAACTGAGGCAGTGGTGGGAGGGGACGGGGCATTTCAGGGGTAGCCCTGTGAACATGAGAGCCTTGCTGAAGGCTGACAGACAGCCCTTGGCACTGGACTGGGGGGCCAACCAGGGATTCAGAAGGATGATTAAAAACCCAGGAAACAAAATGCAGAATGCTGGGTGTGTGCTGCTCACTGAGGAAGTGGCGAAGCTGGCTAACAGACTGGTCACTTGTGTAGTTAGCTTGAGCCCAAGTGGAACAGGAAATTAGTCCAGCATGCTGAAGACTCGCAAATTGTTGGAACGAGGCAGGGGGAACCCACCCCCAAAATGAAGTAAGACCAGAAAGATGGCAGCAAAAACTCACAAGACTCAAACTGAAACAGCTAATGGTGTTGCCAGCCAGCCACGGAGCCCACGAATGGACCAGTCCGCCAAGTTTTAAAGAGCCCTTTAGAAAAGCAAGGCTGGCGAGTCACTGAGGAAAATAACGGCGAAATAAACCCCCGAGCAGACAGACAATAAACCTCTAAAGCCACAGTTAACGGTCCGATGGCCTTTCCTTCAATAACAGAACGATCAGGAACATCAACTTCCCTGATACTCAGAAATGCACATCAGCATCACCAGACACTTCCGAAACAGGCAGACGCCACACCTTTGCAGAGACGTCTACCAGATGCTGCAAACTCAGAAACAGACGAGGAGGACAGGAAACGGAATCCGGCAATTTTTGTTGAGGAGGGTGGGCCGCAACAGTCAGCTGCACACAGATGGAGCAGACAGAGCATGTGGTGGAGACAAAAGGTCAGGAAAGGCACCTCGTCCACACTGTGAGGGTGGCCGGCCCCAGGCCCTGGACATTCACAGGACGTGCAAGCCCTGCAGGCCTGGGTTGGGTGTTTCTGATCAGACGCCAAAGGGCCGGAACGGAATCCTGCTCCAG
Source organism: Galeopterus variegatus (assembly GCF_000696425.1). Lineage (NCBI taxonomy): Eukaryota > Metazoa > Chordata > Mammalia > Dermoptera > Cynocephalidae > Galeopterus > Galeopterus variegatus. Next base: position 4,220 of record NW_007747336.1, read on the forward strand.
CCCCTCTTTGTCCTGCCAGAGGAGGCAACTGGGCTGGGAAGCAAGAACAGGGTAGCAGATGCCAAGTCCTGGGTCCCTCGTGGGAGGTGGGAGGGACCCCGGTACTGTCCACCACTGGCTGCCCAATCAAACTGCTACTTCCTAGGGACAATCTGCAGGATCTGTGATCCCTGGAGGGACACACAGGGTAGACACAGGGCAGACACAAGGAGAGGGCCTTGCAGAGCCTGAAAACGAAAATCAAGAAAAAGCTGGTCTCAGAGACCTTGGTAGGTGTCTCAGGACAAATTCTTTTACAAGGCCCCAAACCATTAACAAAACTGTTGATTACAGTTCTGGCAATCACTATTTAAGTCATTACTGACTGTTGGATGCAAAAAATAGAGAGATGACAGAACAGCAAACAGCTGAGATTCCACCTCCAGAGCCTGAGAACACAGAGTCGGAGGAAGAACGCAGCCGCGGTGGTCCCGGCAGGCTGGCCCGCGCCTCCCGACGTGCCCCGCCTCATGACAAACCGTTCCGGCGACTCCTTCCTGTTTTTGCAATTGAAGGGGCCACTGTGTTATTTTTATGTAGTGATTTTTTTCTTTCTCTTAATCCAATGTTGGTGATGTCCATTCTATCTGATTTCTCCAATGACTTCCATGTCACTTTCAAATGGGCTTTTTGCATGAAATGAACAAAAGGAATTGGAACCAATTTGTTTTATTTATTTATTTATTTTTTGGCAGCTGGGCTGTGTGGGGATCTGAACCCCTGACCTTGGTGTTAAAAGGCTGTGCTCAGAAACCAATTTGTGCGAGGCAAAAAATTTTTATGTGGCAAATCAATTGCCTTTATATGTACAGGAGTTTATATACACTATTACGGCTATGACAGTTAAGTTTTTCCAAAAAGAAGGAAAAAATTACATTTCTCTCAGAATACACGTTCATTAGGACTACGCATATAAAACGGCCAGTGTCTGGGCTTGCTGCCGTTGTATGAGGGTCTCCACCAGGTGACAAATGAGACTCAAGACTCCCTGCAGCCAGGGCCTAGTGCTGGGCTGGTGACTGTGTGATGTCATGTCATCCAAACCTCCACGACAGGAGATGCTGTTCTTACCCCCACTGTCCACATATGGAACCCTGGACCCTAAATCTCCAACTCACCCGACACCACAGGATGCTGGCGGTGTTCAAAGTGTTACACTTAGCCAGACACACCCTTGGTGCTGTTGACATTTTTGGTTGGACAATTCTTTGTGGTGGGGGGCTGTCCTGCACGCTGCAGTGGTTCAGCAGCATGCCTGACCTCTACCCACTACATGCCGGTAGCATCCCCCCTCTCTGAATACGATAACCAAAAACATGTCCAGACATTGCCAAAGTCCCTGGAAGCAGCACAGTGCCACGAAGGTCTCATTAAGAATACAGTGAATATAATGAAACAACTCTGGAACAACTCAGGGTGACCAGGGAGTCCACACAAACAATTGGCCATAGGGATCTTGCCAGCAGTGACGTGTCGGGAGTGCCATAAAGACCTAGCTGGGACACACCCCCCATGGCAACCACTGACCTTTGAACGCTGAAAAAAATGTGAGCCGGGTGTTCCCTTTGAAATACACAGCATCATGCTCACTCTCCAGCAACCTCTTTCTGTCCCTTCAGCCCTCTGCAATGTACCTCCCATTGCTCTGGCCCTTTCGACCAACTCAGACTCCACATCCCCTGGGCTGTTCCTCATCAGCTGTAGGGTCAACATGGAAGAGAGGTTGGACTAAATGAGATGTCAGTGCCACACAGCTGGTGTCGCCCAAACCAGAAGAGCCTCTCACTCTGAGAATGGCTTGCACTTGGCTCCCCTTGCAGAGCCCATGAGTCACCCTCTACTACCCCATCTAGCCATGATCCCCAACACCCCAATCCGGCCCCACCACCAACAGTCATCAGTGCCCTGAGACCCAACCATGAGGAATGCTGGGCTTTACTCTCTCTTCACTTTACAGGGCCTTGACCCTTCTGCAAATCAGTCCATCTAGAAAGGAAGCTTTCTAGGGACAGGCCTCTAACACTGCAGCCAGGTACCTTACTTCCTAACTCTGAAGAATGACCAGAGACCATGGGAAGGACATGAGGGGTCTGCCCCACCCAGGGCTCCAATGGCAGCAGCTATACTGGAGCCACTTGCAGACCAGGAACTCTACCTTGACTGAGAGTGTCATAGGCAGAGCTGAACAATAAAAAATGGAAACCTTGACCCCTAACTCACACTATGCAAAGTTGATTCCAAACGTGAAGAGTGTAACAATCAAACTTCTAAAAGGAAACACGGGAGCATGTTTTAAGGATTTTGGGTAAGCAACGATGATTTCAACAAGACACAAAAGCACTACCCACAAAATATAAGTCTGGACATGATAAAAACTGCTCATGAAAAAGATTTCATTAGAGAGTGAAAATGCAAAGCAGGAGAACATATCTCAGTACAAATACCCAATGCAGGACTTGTATCCAGAATATATCAAGAATTTCTGTAGTTCCACTATGCTATGGTTTGAATGTGTTCCCCCAAAAAACGTGCTGAAAACTTAATCCCCAAGGCAACAGTGTTGGGAGGTGTAGCCCAACCAGAGGTGATTAGGCCAAGAGGGCTCTGTCCTCGTGAATGGATTAACGCTGTTATCTCAGCCCCAGGTTCCATATAATAAGGCAAGTTCGTCCCTTCCCCCATGGCATGACACACGAGGAGGCCCTTGCCAGATGCCTGCCCCTCAACCTTGGACTTTCCAGCCTCCACAACTGTGAGCCAATAAATTTGTTCATTATCAATTACCCAATCTGTGGTGTTCTGTTATGGCAGCACACAATGGACTAAGACACAGAAAAAAAATCCAGAAGAAACAGTTTTTAGAAGAGACAAAAGACAGGCACTTCTTAAGAGAATACCAAAATGGCCAATTATGACATAAAAAGGTGCCTAATATCCAAGTCATCAGGAAAATAGAAATTAAACCATGCTGAGGTTAGTACAAATCCACCAGACTCACTAACATGAAGAGTGAGACGCTGAGAGCAGGTGACGTGTGAAACAGGGATTACCACCACGGCTGGCAGGTGTGCAAACTGGAGCAACCACTCTAGAAAATCATTAGGCTGCTTCTACCAAAGCTGAACATTTGTATCCCAATGGCCCAGCAGTTCTTCTAGGTATACTGTACACTCAACAGAAATGCATACGAGTCTCAAATATCCAAGAACAGAATGGATGTATAAACCGTAGTACATTCACACAATGGAATTCTATCCAGCAGTGAACCACCATTGTATATTCTATTTCCACTAAAAACAAAAAAGATGTAAAAAGCAGCCTGAGCCTAACCACACCTCCCAGAGCCTGACTCCATCCTTCCTTCCCTTCCCCAAGCTTCAGGTCCCCATTACCCAGACACCTTCCCCCAGCACCAGAGGCGACACCCACCTCTGGGCCACTTCTCACCTCCCCAGCCCAGAAGATGACCCTGAGTAAGTCGTGCCTTCAAACTCCAACTGTGCCACATCACTCAGATGATGGGGGTACTGTGCCGTCCCCTAGAAGAATGGCACAGTCAGTACTCCAGGGTTCAAGCCCCACTCCACAGCTCCCTTGGCAAAGCCATCCCACCCTGGTCAGCTCAGACCCTCACACACCATGGGAGGTTTAGGTGGGAGGAGAGGCAACTTCCCCTCCAGGTCTAGAAGCCTCAAGTTCTGCCCAGGATCGCCACCCCCTTACTGCCCTCATTCTACCCTCCGTCCAGCTCCCTCAACTCACACAAAGGAACACCCGGGACTTGAGAGGCAGAGCCTGTCCGTAAAGCACAAACCCACTTTTATGAGGCCTCCTGACAATGACCAAGTTAAAGGCACGTTGGCACGAAAGGACAAAGCCAAATGCCAGCCAGGTTAGCACTGCTTGAGACAGAGAGAAAAACGGCGATTGAGCTGCAGGAGGGGTTAAGAACCTTAGATGCACACTGGCGGGAGGGAGCCCCCTGCTCGGGGACTGTGTCCGGACTTCCAGATTTCTTCCCTGGAGAGTTTAGGACATCCAGAAAGCTTTCTTCCTTCCCAGACCCTCTTTTCATCCTTCCCCCTTCAAATTGTCATTTCTGCCAAGAAGCATCTGTCTCACGACTTCCTGCTGATCCATTAATTACAACAACAAGAAATAACCCCACAGTGATGTCATCCAAACGTTTACTTCCTGTAGTGAACGAGCAGGTTGGGCCGATGCCTCGTGCAACCCGATGCCTCTTGCCTCCATTTTGGAAAGAAAAAATAAAACCATGCTGGTACTCTCCATGAGAGCTTTTATGTTGACAGAGGCACACACCCCAAAGGTTTCATAAGTTAGATAAAGTGTGTGTCAGGCACCGCCACCACCCAAATGTAGCTATTGTGAGGGGAAAACAAGCCATTGATTGTGCAGAGCTGCGAATGTAAGTTTACACCCATGAAGAAAGCCGCATTCGCAAGACACACGCAATGAGAAGCAGAGTATAAACACGTTCAGTTTTCCTAGCAGGAGAGTCGGAGGTTGTGAGTTTCTGACATCTGCAGGGACACTGAGCAACTGTCGATGACAGGACACATGTGCAGAGTGCATGCTTCCCTTGTCTGGGTTCTTACGCGACAGGACAGAATTGGACACAGGGAAGGAAAAGCCACGCTGTGTAGCTCGGAGGCCCCTGGTCCCAGCGAACAGTCCTACTCAGCCCCTTCTCCAGGCCTGGCAGCCAACACAGATAGGTGTTTTTATTTTTCTGAAGGGATCAAAGAATAAAAGCTGTATCCAACAGCACATTCTGGAAAGTTCTGTGTTTGGGATTTCCAACAAAAAGGGCTCTCTGAGGCAGACAAATGGGAGCCTGCCTGGAAGAAGGGAAAGCCAGGTCAGTGGAAGAAACTCCACATGAAAAAGCAGTGGGGCGCCGTGGCTGACGCCCAAACAGAGCCCACACGGCCTCCCGCCACCCCTCTGCCGCCTGCTGCAGCCGCAGCTCACCTCTATGCCAGCTCACCTCCACGCCACTGGGTCCAAACAGGGCCAACAATTGCAGTCTGTTCTGTGGTTTCAGCCCTTAGTGACAAAGTTACCTTGGGTTGGGGCTGCAACAGCCAATTCTGACTCCAGGTTCAGGTGACAGCCCTGGACGGGTGCTGATGGGGGGCTGTTCAGATGCCATATATTCCCGGCCCACACGACAACACTTGCTATGACCTTGTGGTCACAATTCCCACAAGAACCCGAGCAGAACCTTTCTTGTTGGAGGCCACGGGCTGGGGTTTTAAGATCAACAATGAAGGGAGTGTCTGGGACTTACTTCCTAGGCGAGGATAGGTCCCAAGTATTGCCAGAGAAGATTATTTTTGTCCACAGCCTGCCAGAAATAAGGTTTTAGTATCAATTATTATATAAATTATTTGCAGCTGAACTCAGTCTACTGCGTTCACAAGGTTCTACTTCCATAGCTTTTTTTTAATGCAAGGCACGCTGTCTGGCCTCTGACAAGTTCTATCAGGATGGACTTCAAAGCATCCAGACAAAGTGACATAAGGTCATGGGCAGGGGAGGCAGCAAGAGCGACTGCATAGGGAGGGGCAGCACGTGTTTGCTGGGACATTTCAGAAGGTGAGGCCAGCACTGATCACATAGAGGTGGCTGGACCCATGAGGACTTCAGATACCTCTAGAGAAGTCATGACTCTGCTCCTGAGTTAGTCTGACCTTAGCAATGATGATATTATTTCTTTCTCCAATTATGTTTTCCTACCATGGATGATGGTCAGAATGTTCCTTCTACAACAATCAATAAAGTTGGGGAAAACTAGTTCAAGCTCCAGCCCTCAGGGGTCAAGCCATGCGGGGTCTGTTGTTCTGTCACCTGGTCCACAGTAAATGGAGGATCTAGGATGCAGCAACCTTCACAGCTACTGACTCAGCTGCCAGTCCACGTTCTCCCACAGTGCCGGCACCCCCTCCAAGTAAGCACAGAGTGGGGAATTCTACAGAATATTCCCAACTGATCAATTCATCTGCCTGTCTGGACCTGCTTCCAAACTTAAAATCCAGCCACTTAGTCTTGTTGACGCATACCCTTCAGGCTCCCCTTACACAGATCGAAATAAACAGTGAGTTGGTTTCAATAAGATCTGAAGAAACAATGAGGACAAAGCATTTTGAAATAGCCCATTATGTACAGAAAATTAAATCAGGCCTTGGCTGTAAACAGAAGGGTGGACCATGCACTAGGCACGTCATTAATTATTAACTCTCCCATAATGCCCTAATATGGACTAAATGGCCTATTCCCAGAGGAAAACATATTCCCATTGACAAAAGAAGACTGAAATATCTATAATGGTTGCTAATTTGAATAGAATCAGTTCCAAAATTAGGACAAGTTACTGTTTCAATGGTGAGTTTATTTACAAGGCATTTTCTCAGGTGAAATAGGGAGACTGATTTAGAAACCACAGCCCTTCTCTCTTGTTATGAAAACCACTTCCACTATTAAGCACTCCGGGCAGAAGTACTTACTTACCTTCTTTCCTTTTCACTTTGAATGTTTTCGGCAGAATTTAAAAACTGAGCTGGCACTCCCTCTATTACTGGTAACCATGCTAAATGGTTTGGATACTGTACCTGAGCATTTACAGTGATCTTGTCAAATAAAATGTTCTTCCAAGTTAACTCTGCTATATATTTATGCACTTAATATCACAGCTTACTGCAAAGTGCACAAATCATTTTAACAGAGTGTAAATTTAACTACCGTCAAGGCATTTTATACTCTGCTTAACTTCACTAAGGGGCCCATATTTTGGGGGGCAGATAAATCATGCTTCCGTATAACTCTACTTAAGGGAACAGCAGTCAAAACTTCTACAGAGAAATACACCCAATGTCCTTGGATTAGGGGGTTAAACAAACACATCCACACCCTCAACGAAAAAGTCTACTTCTGTCACCTGTACCTCTTATCAAGCACGGCGCTGCCAGTAGCACACCTGGGCCAGGGCAGGTGGGGTAAGTGAGGGCTGGGTTATCAGCAGGCCCCTCCTCCCTGCCTCTGGTCACTGTCCTTTTGCCATTCTGGAATGACAGGGACTGACCACTCTTGACTTGAGAACACCCCTAACACAGGAGGGCTGACATCTGCGCCATCTTGATTGTCATCATTAGAAGCATAATCTCCTCTGGGTATTTTCTAAAATGAACTTGATGCCGCTATGCTAAAAGGTCTCCAGATGCATACAAGAAATTAAAAAAGAAAAAAAATGGTAAAAGAAGAAATCCATGCACACAGCATCTGAAGTCATAAATTATTCACTGAATGAGGGAGTCTTAGTCATAGTCCATCTGGAGTGGCCAAGACTTGGGTCTCAAGCTGTGCCCCAAAGATCGACAGCAGGAGGCCCGCTGGCCTGAGAGAAGCCCACAGCCACAGCCCCCCAAATACATGGGCACAGGAGCACACTTTTAATGTTCAGGGCATGCAATCACGCACAAGTCACAATCACAAATTAGTGCCTTACAACCACTGCCTCCCCTCATCCCACACCTAGACACAGTATGTAAGACACACAAAATCTTGGATAGGACGACTTAGGGAAGAAAAAAAAGAGATTAGGCATTTCTTTGCTTTCTGGCTTAAAGAAGATGGAGACATATCAAAAAGACACAAGATAAAGTAGACAGCTTGAAGACGCATTCACTGGCCAAATCTGAAGCAATTTGAGCATCGGAAAAACCATGATAGCATCAGGACACCATCGAATGAATGAAGCAGGAACCCAGGAGAGTCCTTAGATAAAAATATACATAAGTAAGGGAATGTTGGGAAAATATAGGAAAAATGGTCAGGGCCCCTCAGGTGTTCCTTGGTTATCGTCTAGTGTAACTGCGCAGGTGCACCCAGGTATCCTGGGTTATGGACTTAAGTATAAAGATGAGTGGCTCTGATCCACGGCGCCTCCCATCCCCGGGGTGCACCCGCCGTGGGGAGACATGGGGAGGCCACTACTGCTGCTGGAGGCGGCTGCTGCTAGTGCCCCCGGGACCCTCTGCAAGGCCACTGCCACTGCCGGACCTGTAAGCTGCTGCCACTGAGGAAGCTGAGGACTGAGCTCCTGTCGTCTGCCAACAGGTCCTGGAATCTTTCCCAATTACCTAGCATGGACCTGCGTGTGAGGGGTCTGGGGACCCAACCGGGCATGTGAGGGATCTGGTGACCCAGTCTGTACAATGGGTTTGGAGGGTCTG
>NW_007747337.1:0-12512 GCF_000696425.1 Galeopterus variegatus
AATTCAAATATTAGACACACAGAAGATGAAGCTTCTCCAAAGACCTCAAAAACTCCACAAGAGACTCTTATTTCTGATGGTCTTTTCTCAGCAACTGAAGAGCAGGATCCATCACTTCTGGCAGAAGTCACCCCAGATCCCTACATAATGAGTCTTCAGAACCTGATGAAAAAGTCAAAGGAATATATAGAAAGAGAACAATCTAGACGCAGTCTGAGAAGCAGTATAAAAAGGAGTGTTAATGAAAGTCATTCAGACAAAGAAAATGAAGCCGTTAAGGTGACTGATTATGTAAAAGAGAAGGCCCAGTTGATAGGCAAACACTGTGGCTCAATTATTCCTGACAAACCAAGCCTTAATAAATCAAATGTTCTTCTCCAAGGTGCTTCCACTCAAGCATGCAGCACGAATATGTCAGTTTTAGCTAGCTTTTCTAAAGTGGACATACCTATACCAACTGCCCATTCCACTGTTCTAGATTCTGATTCTGATTTTAAAGCTATTCCTACTTTTGTTACTGAAAATAATATTATCAAAAGTCATACAGGTTCATATGCCAGATTACCTAGTCCAGAGCCAAGTATGAGTCCTAAAATGCATCGAAGGCATTCCAGGCCATCATCAGCATGTCATATACTTATAAATAACCCAATAAATGCCTGTGAATTAAGTCCTAAAGGGAAAGAACAGGCAGTGGATATAATTGTTCAAGATACTGATGAAAAAACAAATGTACCTGAAACCGTGCCAAAGTTACCAACTGATTTAACAGGAGTTTGTGCAAGCAAGGTTTATGTCAGCAAAAATATGCCTGAAGCCATTGAGGATATGGTTTTAGGTAAATCAAATCAGGTATGTCAATCTTCAGGAAATCAGTTAGAAAATAAAGTTACTCATGGACTTTCTGCTGTGGAAGATCAATTAATATCTGATGAGAGAGGAGCACACAAAATGAACAGTACTTGTACTGCAGTGTCAAAATTGCATGAACCTTATGCTACCAGTCAGTGTATAGCAAGTCAAAACTTTGGAACTGTGAGTGGACTCAAGTCAACCAGTATGTTAGAGAAAAACTCCTGCAATTTACAAATGGAACTGAATAAGTCTTATGATGTAAAAAACCCATCCCCTTTACTAATGCAAAACCAGAATACCAGACAGCAGATGGACATATCTATGGTGTCCTGTGGAAATGAACACTTTTTGGATAACAGTTTTGAGAAAGCTAAACGGAGACTTGATTTAGATATTGATAGTTTGCAAAAAGAAAACTGCCCTTATGTCATAACTGGAATAGCAGAACAGGAAAGGCAACATTTGCCAGAAAAAAGATACCCTAAGGGATCTGTTTACATCAACAAAAATAAAATGTTAGAAAGTAGTTCCAAAGGTAAGGAAACTTTGAAGTGTTTGATACCTACTGTACAGAAGACAATTTTATTTTAATACTTTTGACATTTTACAAAAAAAATTGTCTTCATCTAAGGGCATTTAATTTCATTTATCTTGTTAGAGGGTATATAATTAGCTACAGTTTATTGCCATTTGATAGCCTTTCTTAAAGAATTTTATTTGAATGATGAAGCTTTCATAGTCCACTTGGTGTTATAAAGACTATTAGTAATGACTGTAGGCAACAGTTTTGCATGAAAAAATCATTCATAGTTTTAATATAGTGTATTGCTATGAGGTCTTCCTTTTGGACTTCAGTTTCTAATGTTTTTGTTAGTTTGCTCATTCATTTATAATGAGATCATGTAGTTGGCCCTTCAGTAAACCCTTTAACATCAAATTAGAGAAGGTATCAAGAATGGTTCTTTATTGATAAAAAGTATTATTTCAGGTTTCTCTTGCATCCAGTGTTAGCCACACCATGTCTTTCTTCTTCATTAGTCTTTGTTGTCATGGTTTACAATTCATTATTGATACAGAAGACATAAATCAAATAAATTAAGTTCTTAGGGCTTACGGGAAAAATAGGGTTGGGGCAGACCACTTAACCTGGGCAACTTTCTAAGAGCTGTAATAAAAGTAACAATTGGTACTTGGGGATCCAACTTGGATCCTCCAAGTAGACAACACAGTATGGCTAGAGGTTGCCTCAGTAAATGTCAAAAGTACACAAAAACAACGGAGTGGCAAGTCTGGCAGTACCTTAGTAAGCATGTGCAATGAAGCCAGTCACCGAGGTGACCGGAGTAGCTGTCAAAGCAGGCAGGGGAAGCAGTGCAATGCGCAGTGTGCCTCACCGCTTCCTAGTCAGTAACCGTGTGTAGGCACAATGATTCTTCTTAATACATGTTTTAGTTATTACCTAAAATATCTGGACTTTTAATATCCTATCTTTTTTGGAACCGCAAGCTGAGAAAGCTTTACACCATCAAAGGGACATTTACTTTAAAAATCAAAACGAAGCAAAACCACAAGCTCCAATACCAGAGATCCTGGAGAAGGATAAGAATCAAAAGAATGAATTAGCAGTGAGATGCAGTTGAGGACCACATCTTGGAAGTTAATTATGAGTCAGGAGAATGTTGCCTAAACATAGAGTCTTGGCTTCATCAGTTCAGATCTTTTTTTTTTTTCCTTTTTGTCTTTTTTCATGACCGGCAACGGGATCGCAACCCTCGGTGTTGCGCCCGCACCTCGCTCAGCCAGTGAGCCGCCGGTCTGTATGTGGGATCCGAAGCCTCCGTGGGAGCACCGCCGCGCTTCCCAAGCGGCGCACTGTAGCAGTGCGCCACCAGGCTGGCCCCATCAGTTCAGATCTTGATGGGCTGTGGTGAATGAGTGGGGAAAGGTGATGAGATACAGCCCTTTCTTTGTTGCGTAGCAGGAAATAAGAGTGGCAAATGATAATGTGGTTCAAAGTGGAGACCTGGCTGTCGTGACAGTGTTATGGCAGATCCAGGAATACTTTCTGGTCAGGAGCATAATTTAAATTGATGGTATAAAATATCAGATATTAGACTTGTAGTGAATTTTCTAAACTTGAAGGGGACATGTTTCTTTTCAGAAGGCGAGGAGATATTAAAAAGCAAGATGTTAGCTTTTGAAGAAATGCGGAAGAGATTAGAAGAACAGCACGCCCAGCAGTTATCACTACTCATCGCTGAGCAGGAAAGAGAACAGGAAAGATTACAAAAGGTGAGGAATTAAAATGTAGGGGGATAGGACTGGTAAGTGAAATTTAGCCAAGGATACTTATGAATTTTGGTCATATATAAAATACTTGTAATTTTTCCCCATGTGTATCTTAATCTAAGGGGTCATTGATTTTGATACATGGATGGTATTTTTATTGTCAAAATGTGAGATTTAATATTTAGATGCTTACCTAAAAGTAATTGCATAATTTATCAAAAGGAAACTTTACTGATCCTTGATTCAAAACTTTTAATATTTTTAAAAGGTATCTTATAGATGCTGAAATACACATTCTGCAAGAGCTATTACCATAAAGACACTTGTTATAAGGTTATTATAGTTAGTATCACACTTGAAAATCAATTAAATGAATTGTCAAATTCAAATAATTTTATTTGAGGGAGGAAAAGTTGAAATAAATAATAATTTGCTGATAATTGCACATATTTTGGCTAAGCCTAAAAAATACTATTTTGGGATAATTAAACAAAAGATCTAGCATGTTGTAATAAACTATTAATTTACAGGAAATAGAAGAACAGGAGAAAATGTTAAAAGAGAAGAAGGTGATTACAGCTGAAGCCTCTGAATTGGATATTAACAATACGGTGGAGTTAGAATGGAGAAAAATAAATGACTCTAGTTTGCTAGATACAATGCTATCTCAAGTGGATTCCCTCCATACTTCAAATTCAAATAGTTCTGGTAAATATTTAAAAATCCTTTTCCATTTGAAAAAATTATCCTGCATAAGGATAATTATCCTAAAATAAGACATTTTATTTGGCATACTTTAAATTCTAGCTCCTTTCTTTAAGTAATTCCAAACCCACTGCTGTTTGCCACCTGCTTAGTAACCAGTGAAAAATGAAATGATAGCAGGTCAAGGACTGGTGAGTAGGTGTTCCTGAGAAAAGACTACCAAGGAAAATATCAGGAAATTAGGCTCAGAGCCCAGTCTTTGTTCATTCATGCAGCAGGTGATATGCTTCGAGTGAAAACAGTTTGCTATCTCCCGAGTGATCTTGAATTACCTCTAATTCCCCAGTCCCTGTGAGAGCTTATCTTCACATCTTCAATTATCCTGAGATGCTATTTGTGTTGAAAAGATCCATCTGTTGCATAAGCTTAATGTGCATAAAATTTTAAGTTTGCATGTGGATCAGTTTCAGAGGCATTGTTATTCTTAATGAATGTCACAAGTGTTTATTTGGATGTTCTGAATATTCTGATTATATGACATCAAGTATAATACTATGTGTATATTTCTCTAGGTTTCACAAATTCTGCCCTACAATATAGCTTTGGTTCTGCAAATGAAGCACCATTCTACCTCTGGGGATCATCAAGTAGTGGCTTGACCAAACTCTCAGTAACAAGGCCTTTTGGAAGGGCCAAAACTAGATGGTCTCAGGTGGGCAAACTTAGTGATATATGTCTGTCTGTGTCTGTTTATATTTTTTTAAGAGCTACATTATCTTAGGCTGTACAAGTAAGTGTCAGTATTTTTTGCCATACATCAAATAGCTTAGCTTTTAGTAGAGGTGAAACTACAGAGAGCAAACATGGTAGAGGAATTTAGTTCACTGTAAGAGATTAAGAAAAACAATTGAGTGTAATGCTTGCATTCTTAAAACATTGTATCTGTCTTATTTCTCCTAGGTTTTTAGTCCAGAAGTACAAGCAAAATTTAACAAAGTAACTGCAGTGGCAAAAGGATTTCTTACTCGTAGGCTTATGCAGACAGATAAGCTGAAGCAACTTCAACAAACTGTAAAAGTAAGATTGTCGTAAATTGTATTTCACTTTTGTCTTAGTTTCTATCAGTCTTGTGATAGCTGAGCTGACAGCATAGTTCAGAATTTGGGCAGATCAAACATTTTTTTTGTCACTGTAATATAGGTAATTTTATAAGTCTGATTATAAATATTACTTAGATACTCTTAAAAATAATATGTAAATGAAGTAGTTTGTGTGTTTTTGTTTCACTTTAAAGTGAGTACTATTTGACTTTTAATAAGTAATAGTTTTATGTTCTTAGTAATTTTGTATTGAGCAAGACGAAGAACAAAAGGAAACTCCAGTGATCAAAAATCTTTCTAAAGAAATGTTTGTGAAGGAGCATTTTTTTTTTTCAGGATACTATGGAATTCATAAGGAATTTTCAGTCAGAAGCACCATTAAGGAGAGGTGTTGTTTCAGCACAAGATGCTTCACTTCAGGAAAGAGTGTTAGCTCAGGTAAGTGTACACATCCCAAAGGCTTTTAAGAAATGGAAATGTATATCTCTGTCTCATTTAATCACTGAAAATAGGTTTTAATGAAAACTACTTTAACCTTTTCCTCTAAATAAAAGAAGTATACATAGTATTACTGAATTCTAACCTTATCTTTTAAATGCATACAATATTTTCTTCTTTGGAACCTAGTTACGAGCTGCCCTGTATGGTATTCATGACATATTCTTTGTAATGGATGCAGCTGAAAGAATGTCTATTCTACATCATGATCGAGAAGCTCGCAAAGAGAAAATGCTCAGGCAAATGGATAAAATGAAAAGTCCACGAGTGGCTCTTTCAGCTGCAACACAGAAATCTCTTGATAGGAAGAAGTACATGAAAGCTGCTGAAATGGGAATGCCAAATAAGAAATTTCTGGTTAAACAAAGTCCTTCTGAAACAAGAGTCCTTCAGCCAAACCAAGGACAGAACGCACCTGTTCATAGGCTACTTAGTAGACAAGGGAGTATATGCAGGAAAAACCCAAAGAAAGCAGCCAAATGTTGCGACAATTTAAGAAGACAACATTCATTAGGATAAAAAAGGGGGAGAATTATTATCCATATTATTTTCCTGGCTCAAGACTTTGTAGTTAACCCTGACTCTGTTTACACAGGCAAAGTGACATCAAAGGGCTCAGCAATTATCTGGATAATTTAGTCAGTCTGGCCAATTCCTGCCCCACACCCCCATTTTCCTCTTAATATTAGGTTTTGGTGAAGACAAAAATGTGTTTAGTAATTGCCTCATCTCTATGCTTAACCTATAAAACATAAGTTTGTTTTATGTGCTCAGATGTCTACAGAGACCCTTTTTGTAAACTTAAAGGACATTTGGATTTATTTTTACAAAATATTGAAGTGATATGACAAATTATAAATAAGTTGTAAAACAAATTTCATTCATTTCTACCTGCTGATTGCTGAATTTGGTAAACAAATTAGACACTTCTATTCAAGGGGGAATTATTGTAGGAGAATGTTTTTCTCTGGCTTTATAACTTTAAAAACTAGGATTAGTCTCTCAGTGTCCATATTCTTCTATTTACAAACAGTATAACCACTTACCTGCTGATTCTGGTCCACTTAAAATCTGCTACTAAAGTAGCTGTGGGTCCTGTCAACAACTAGTTGTCTCACAGAAATGTTAGGTTTCACAGATATAACCCTAGTACCATTTGAAACATTTGTACTAGATAAGATTTTTTTATGGAGGGTAACAAATTTGGGGAAGATAGCACAATCTTCATGAATGTAGCACTTAATGCATTATTACATCCATTTCTGTAAAATAAGAATAATGTGTTGCATGCAGTTATATTTTCTATTTAGTCTGTACATTTTGTTTCTTCGTAGTATGCTTTTTCTGGCATGCTTGATTTAGGAGAGAATAAAGGGCTACAGAATATAATAATAAATCTGTATTTCAAATGGGATTAGTAATGTTGCCTAGTTAAAATTCTGCATTACTTAAAGGCACTGATGGTTAAGGTTTTTCATCATTAACATATTCATTTAAAGTATCAACCAAAAAATGTTACCAAGAGAACATGATTTTATGAAAGAGAATATCACTGTTAATTTATCATACCATTTCCAAAAAGGTCTTTGTGCATCTCACATAAAATTGGGACTATGTATATTTAATCTTTCTAACTTGAGTTTTAAAGAGATACTGGTATTTTGAAAATGCAGCGTATATATATTCTTAATATCCTTTTAAGAATATGGAGATAAAGATTGTTTCTTTGATTTCTGTTCCATTTAAAATTTAACTTTTACATTCAGTTGTAGACAGAAAATAACCTACTCTGGCTGTAAACTTGGTTTTCTTTATTGAGATGTATCATTTATTGAATGAGTGAACTACAAAATTAGAAGACAGTCAAAAAAATCTGAGTTACCAATTTTTTATTTGTAGGCAACATATATCAAATTATTATCTTCTTAATATGATAAACTATGTTTTATCATTCTGAAAACTCAGGATACGTCTTACTTATATAATAAAGATAGATGCTAAAAGTTGTGTGTATACTAATGCAAATTAGTTAAAACAAATAGCATGTTTTGGAGAAAGTTAAAACTAGTTTTAGATTAAGGATGAGAAACTTTAGTGTGTTTTTAATTTAAAGGTAAAAGTGTGTGTGTTTTACACATTTAAAATTTTTCACAGGTTTTTCTCATAAAAGTGCCAGACACTGTTTTGTGCTTTTGATGGATTTTTATTTATATACATTATTTTTATTATTATTATTTTTACTTTGAGTGGAATGTCCTTTAATGTAAATGTATTTATTTTTATACTTTAATTTTCACTAGTTTTGCTTCTAGGCAAAAGGCAAAATAAACTTTTCATCTCAAAGGAAATCCAGTTTGATCTTTTTTATTTATCAAGGAAAGGACTATTAAGGAATAGTTATTGAAAAATATCTGGCCCAAACAATATTGTAAAATGATCATGTTTTACAATTAAAAGTCCCACAGAAGGTATATACCTGTACTTAATATGGGACCTTTACCAGTGTTTAGTTCAGCATTTCTGTTTGTTTGTGGGTTTCTTTGTATTTCTTTGTTTTATTTTTGTGTTTCTCAGTTCAGCATTTGAGTTTGCATGAGGTGGACTTTTCAGAAGGCAAAAGTTCACTAGAGCTGGAAATGTCTTAGCTTATTAAGAGCTAGAAGCCTACTAAGGAGTGAATGGGGAAGTAGAGGCAGAAGAGAGCATGCTAGGGTTGAAGCTCACATCAAAGCTGCTAACTTGCACAGCTTTAAGAATCCTGATCTTGTTACTACCTAATCATCTAATGCTAGCATAGTGACATGCTTATTTTCACCTGTTACTGAGGAGATCTTCCATTTGATAATCTTCAAGGCCATGTGGGAAGAATCCCTCACTGTCCTCTGGCCATCCTTAAACTCTTGTTCACTTCATACATCGGGAATAGTGGATATGACTGGAGACTCCTTATTACTCATACTGAGCTGAAAACCGAAGGACCCATTCTGGAGATGAAGATCCTTTTCTTCCTTCAGAAGTCATTGTTCCATGAACAACCACAGACTACCACCCCTGAATAAAAAGTAACAGTTATAAAAACATAAGAAAATGGAGTTGGAATGCTTCATCCCTCAGGGACCATAGTGGGTATCTATGTAGTTTATAAAAAGTAATTTTAAAAAACAGAAGAGACCTATAGTCATTGAATACAGTAAGTCAAACTGGGCTACGGTACGATAGAATCACTTCCGTGGTGAGGTTCAACAATAGCTCTGAGGGCAAAAATCATATCTTTCAAAAATTATACTCGACAATAAAATATTACCTTTTCACTTATTTATCTATTCTCTTCCTTCTTTGATCAGTGGTTCTCTACGGCCATCAGTTTCTCTCTTTCTTGAGGATGTTGGCAAAGTTGCTTCCAGAACCATGGTTTTGCTTTATGGTGGGGAAAATCCCTTAGTTGTACATACTTTCCATAAATTTAACAACCTGTTTCAGGATTACTTCTGTTACTGTTTCATATACATGATATAGCAGGGGTTTGTTTGAATATGCCTAAGAGCACATGACACTGCCTCTGCTCTACTGCTTCCTGAATTCTGTGGCACTCTTTCACCACCCACAATTGCTACAGTCCCTCATATCCAAAGGGACCACCTGCAGCAGTGCCACCTGGGAACGTATCAGAAATGCAGAAGCCCAGGCCTGGCCCCAGATCTACTGCCCCGGAGCCTGCATTTTAATACTATCCCCCAGGTAAATGGTGTAAACATTCAAGCGTGAGAAGCACGCTTTATGATAGATTGCACAGCACGTTGTCACGGTGAGAAGCACTCTGAAAACCCAAAGATCACAGACGTACAATATGCTGCTTTCGCTCGCCTCATAAAGTTCAGCTTCTGTTGAGTACTGACCACGTGCCAGGCATTTTATAATCGTCTCCCTTCACCTTAAAGTCAGAATTATCCTAATGTCACAGATGAAAAAACTAGGACTGGGTGGAAAATTACATATTCCATCAGATTTGAAAGTACATTCTATTGCCTTTTCCAGAGGAACCGATTTGACAATGTAGTTTTCTAACCTCCTGTCAGAAAAGACACTCGAGAAAAAGGAAAAAAGCGAAGATCAAATACTGCTTTGGGATTGACCAGCGGTCTCTTCCATTACTCTGGTTTGGAGTTAAGAGTTCAAATCTTGGTTCAGGCACTAAGAAGCTTTGGGCAATTCACTTTTTGTTTGTTTCAGTTTTCCCCAAATAATGGTATTTATTTCAGAGGTTTGTAGTGAGGAAAGGATGAAGGGTGCATGCAAAGTGCTCAGCACAGTGCCTGACACAAGCAGTGAGCATTCCGTAAATGGTAGCTGTTTGGAAAATATCCTGTGATTTATCCACTTTTTAAGAAAGCACCTAAATTCTGTGGTCGAAATAGATATCCATCCTCACAGAAACCTACAGCTTTGCTAAGTGGGGTGAAATGCTAATCCCAATTTCCCCATTTGGCCTATCTCTAGTTAAGTTCCATTTAATCCTAGCTGGATCTAGGGCAACCCTTACACACCTAGGTTGTTGGTTGTGGGAGGGGGATACTGGAAGTCCCAACTCCCACAAAGCACAGAGGGTAAAGCGGAGGCCTAGAGAAGGGCGCGGCTTATCCCGCCGAACAGCGCATTAGCCGCAAAGCCACGCACCAGCTGAACCCGAGAGCTTCCTACCCGCAGCAGCAGGTTGTGTCTTCGCTCCGCCGGTGTCTGAAGTCCTCTCCTCCCCTAGAGGGCGCAGGTGGGCTGGGCGGCCGACAGCACAGTCGTGCCCCTCCCCATCATGGCGCTGGTGGGCGTGTTGTCCACCAGAGCAGTCAGCTGCCCCTCACGACCACGGCGCAAAGAAGTTCTGCGCCCCTCACAATCATGGCGCCGGCGGACGGCGCAGCCCGGGCTTTGCGGGGCTGGCAGCTGCCCCTCACAATCATGGCGGCCGGGGCGGGGCGGGGTCTGGACGGGAGCAGTGGGTCTGCTAGCCCCAGAGTGAGCGGTCATGTGACCGGGAAGATGGCCGCCTTTCCCTGGTAAGGAAGACGCGGCAGGTGGGCTTTGGGGAGGGGCTGTGTTTAGTTGTCCTTGGCGTCTCTCTGTCTTTGTAAGCACTGGCCTCTCTGTTGGGTCCTGGTGGCCTCCTACCCCACCCCGAGTCGTCTGGACCCCAGAATCCCCGGCCGCTGCCGCGGTCCAGAGCAACCTAAAGCCGGACCGGTGGGTTCTTGGTTCTCTCCCCGTCTGTCCCTTCCCCGCGCCTTCCACGGCCCCCTCTCCATTCATTCCCTAAAGAAAACTCAAGTTTCCAGGCTTCCGTTTCCCGAGAAGTCCCGCGGGCTCTGGCGGCGCTGGATGAGGAGAATGGTGGACTCAGCTCTTGAGTCTGGACGACTCGGGAGACCTGGCTGTTGGTCTGGTTCCTGAGATACTCAGTTTCTCTGTTGGAGACTTTCTTTTCTCATCTGTGGAATGGCCGCCATTCATCCTACTCTGCGCGGAGCCTTCAGACGTGTTGCTTGGCCTCAGGAGCTGACAGTATAACGGAGCATCCACTCAGTAGAGGGAAGACCAAAGAAGGCACTCGGATGAGGCACCCCCCTGGGGACTCGGGGAAAGCTTCAGAAAGGAAGCCTTAAATTGGGTCTTGAAGGATGAATAGGAGCTCACCATGCAAGAGGGAGTGGCGTATGCCGAGGTTGACAGGCCTGTGGGGCTCTAGTGGCTGGAGTAGTGTCAACTTAACTAAACAGATTCTCCAAATATATTGAGTTTATTCGGGAGTGCGCGAGGGATTTGCAGATCTGGGCTTTGCAGGCTATGGGGACCATAGATAGGCATATCCAAAAAGGTTGAGGCAAGGGGAAGCTTTTAAAGGCAAAAGAGAAGAGTACATGTGATTTGTTTTGAAACAAGGAGAACATTAGTTACAGGGGCTTATCGCAGGAGTTGATAGCAGTTCGCTAGTGGGCTAGGCAAGTGTTCTCGTGCATCCGGCTAGCTGTCCTTGTAACTAATGTAGTAAGCTCAGCTTAGAAAGTCTTTGGCAAAAGTTCCGGTTACAGGCATTTGTGCCTAAGAGCCCTTCCGAGAATTTTGCCATAGGTATGCCCTCCCTTCTGAGCCTCCCGGTTATATTTATTTTTGTTAGGGTTTGACACAAGTGACACCATTTTGATTCTGACAACTATCACCGTAGCTAGGAGTGACTGGAGCTTCAGGCTCCCACCAGTGACAGGTGTGCATGAAGAACTGGAGCAAGTTGTGATGCTGATGGTGGGATTATTTGGGGACGAAGGATCTCTCTTGCCTCTCAAAAAGGGAGACATTTTTCTGATCTTTCTCTAAATGTGAAGTAGCTTATTGGATGAATGAGTGAGTGAGCAAATGAAAGAATGTACAGCTTTAGATCTTAGAAGTCAGGTACAACTTTCCGGTTTTATATTGTTTACTCCGTATTCCTTCAGTTGTCTACTTAAGAGGCCACTTTTTTGACACTAAATCAGCATTGGATACGTCTGAGCTTTTCCATGCCTTGAGGTTATTTTTAACCCTAGTCATGCTGGCTTGACCAAAAGACTAATAATCATTGTTTTGAGACTCAGTAAGGCTAAAGGACTGAAAACAAGAGAAACGTTTGGTTTCAATGAATTTATCTGGAATTTGTAATCAGAACATCCAGGAAGATGCTGTCTTAATCTCTGCAACCCAGTATCTTTGGTATTTTTATTTTAAATCACAGAGAGGTGTCATAAATCTTCGTGTGTAGGGTCTCTGTAGTTCCTTATCTGGCTATGCTCTAAACATTTCTCGGTGTGGTAGCTCATGGTCATCTTTCCGTTTCCCCACTAGACTCCTTAAAAGTTAAAAGGACTGAGTTTTGTCCATCATTGTATCCCCGGTGCCGAGAACGATGATTGAAGGTTCTCCGTAATGTTTATAATGAATGAGGAAACTGAGGAGGACCACAGAGGAGAATGTGTTCCTGTCATTAAGTTTACATTTATCAAGTCCTTATTCTTTTTTTTTTTTTTTTTTTTTTTTTTTTTT
>NW_007747338.1:0-345 GCF_000696425.1 Galeopterus variegatus
TTGGGGAAAGAGAATTGGAAGGTTCTCCTCATTGCCTCCCTCTCAGTTATATAAACACCACCTAAAGAGTATTTTTATTAAATAGAGTGATTTTGAGAAGGGTGGAAACTAAGGAAAGCACTTGAACAACACTATTCCTTTTGTGAGATTCCCTATAAATTTTAAAACACACTATGATGTGACATGACACATGTTTAAGATATGCCATGTATTTCCATTTGCTAGTACACGGTGCTATAGTAAGCCCTTAAAGAGCTCAGGGTTTTCCCTGAGCTCCTTAAAATTTTGGGATTAAAAAATCTGACTTATTTAAATTTAGTAATGTATTTTAAATGTAATTAAATT
>NW_007747338.1:3065-3425 GCF_000696425.1 Galeopterus variegatus
AAGTCGGAAAACAACAACAACAACAACACTGTCGTTTTGGCCTGCTTTCATTCAACTGTTGCGGCAGTTGGTTACATTCAGGATTTTCATGGAACATCCTTTAACACTTTTTTTTTCAGTTTATAGAAAGTGTGTGCTTGAAAAGGATTGATGTCCCCCATTTTGAAAGAGAAGACAGGAGGTTTGGTCAGGTTGGGTGTTCTGTTTTTATCACTAGTACCCTGGATAAGTCAAGGGTGCTGTGACACACTATGTCCTTTGCTCTCTAAAGTAGCTTTCATGGCAAGAGTCTCTTTCACGGAGCCCTGCTTCCAGAAAGAGTGATTTCCCCAAATAGGAGTGCATCTATGGGAAGTATTC
>NW_007747338.1:4968-6154 GCF_000696425.1 Galeopterus variegatus
TGTGAGAAATAAATGTTTTATTAAAGGATATAAGGAAATATATAAGGAAATGAAAGTAAATTATAGTTAAATGTTTATATTCTACTTAAGTCATGTGCTTTACTCTGTCCACACTTGAAATCAGGTTTGAAATTTTATTTACAGCCACCTAAAGGAAATCAGGATTTGCCTTTGGATAATCATTTGACAATTGTTATTTGTTCACCTGTTTTAAAATTCTTTATTTATAGCTGTATTTCTTATTTCTTTTTTTTTCTACAGTCTAAAACTATAACAGTAATGAATTCAGATACAGCGAATGAAGTTATCAACATGTCATTAACAATGCTAAGGATAACTGTAAGTTACTCTGCTAGATATTCTTAATTGAAAACAAACCTTGATACTTTAGATTCATGTAAATATTATCCCTTCCATCATAAGACAGCTGGTTATTAGATATACCAAAATCATATTTTATCCCCCAAAGCATAGAAAATAAGAACAGTAAATCTTTAATATTAGTTTAAAATATGGGTGCTATCTTCCACTCTTATTTTAAAACTTTTATGAACCAAAAAGCATAAGATTGGACTATAATTTTAGGGTGACGATATGTATTTTTATTGTATATGCTATATACATCTACAAAAATTTTTTTTGGTGTAAGATTCTTAATAATAAAGTTTCAACTCTTTCCCTCCTTTCTACTTGTCAATATTTGACAGTGCTCCTCCCTACCTAATCGTCCTGTTATCATCCCAAGACACAATTAGTCTTAGGATAATGAATTCTGAAGGTTTTGCTCTGTAGTAGAATTTTTACATAAAGAACACATGGCTAGACGCCATATTGCCTGGCTGCAGGTCCTGAGGATAAGATGCCTGGTACTTCTAATGAACTGGTAAATACAAAGACAAGCTTTTAATTAGATTATGGATTTGAAGGGCTTTCATGTATACTCCACACTTTTTCATTTTGCTTTTAGCTTCTGCTCCTGTTTTCTGGGACAGAGGTTACCTTTTGAAATTGTTTTAGAGGAAAATATTGAAATGTTTGAGAATGAGTTGGGGAAAGAGAATTGGAAGGTTCTCCTCATTGCCTCCCTCTCAGTTATATAAACACCACATAATGAGTACTTTTATTAAAGAGAGTGATTTTCAGAAGGGTGGAAACTAAGGAAAGCACTTGAACAACACTATTCCTT
>NW_007747338.1:6884-9041 GCF_000696425.1 Galeopterus variegatus
CCCAGGACTGGACTTGCCCAAACTAAAGCCAATGCAGATTATGCCAACTGCCTATCTGCTCAAAGCCTCTTGGTCATTCTTCTCCTGCTCAGAAGCAGCTGAAATAAAACCAGCCTTTGATATTTTACTTCTTAATCATACATACAGAAATGTTTGTGGCTTTCTGGATAACAAGGTTGTCTTTGCCAGGGACATGTTGAAGGTTAAGTCTGATATTCTCTGAGAAGTCCAGAGACATAGCAGAAGTCAGGACTCTAAAGAAGAGATTAGCCTTTTAGAACCAGGAAGTTTGTTCTTCCTTTGTAAAAAGATTTAGTCAAGATTTCCCATTCCGTGGGCTACCTTTATATTGAGGGCCTGATTCCATTGAAGTTTGAGGATCCCTAGCCATCACTGGGGATTGGGGGGAGAGAGATGGGGTTTTCTTAAAACATCATAATCACTCCCGTGAACCTATATAGCATTAACATTGTCCCCAGGTTTTTCTTTGACAAAACATAAAAATGCCAAAAAAAAAAAAAAAAAAAAGTCCTCATTGAAGTACCAAATGTTGAAGATTTATTATGACTTTTAATTCTTTTATCTTCAAGGGCTCTGAGAGAGATTACTAGTTATGGGTCAATTCTAGCAAAGAAGCGGCACCATACCCACTCATTGGTAAGTTTCTGTGAAAATCTAAGAGAACTATAACTAAAATTCAGTGAATACTATGTGTCTGAGAGAATTAGTCATATGGTCCTAAGTTTAAATACTATTAAATGTTAAATCTTGTATGAAGAAAAAATATCTACCAAACATTTCTGTGTGTTAGACAAAATCTCTTTGCTCAAGCAGGTAATTGTTTAGTTGGGAAGAAAAATGTGAATTTTCTTCTATTTTTCACTTTATAAACAGAGCTAGTTTGTCAAACTTTTACTTTTTTTTGTAATACAGCAATATGTATTGGTATTTCCTTTTCTTCATACACTTATTTTTATATTCAGTTCTTGGGATTTTCTGTTCCCTTTACTATCTACTATTTTGCCTCTCTGGAAGACCAGTCTATAATCCAGACATGCATCTTAAACCATCAATGAGTATGAAATACCTGCCCTGTGCCAGGAACTTTTCTAGACATCAAAGAAAATGGATTAATCCATTTAAACATATAAATCTTCACTGGCTAACCTACTACCACTTCACCAACTTAATTTGCTGTTTCTGTAGCTCAATTACCCAGCATTTGATTTGAGGAGTATTGGTATATAGGTTACACCTCACCTTATTTAAATCATTTCACTAAAAAATGTTTTTTGATCAGTAATTCTATTCAGAGTGGTTAACAGANATGGTATTCTCCATAGCCCAGACCCTCCATTATAAGGGCAGGACCGTGATTGCTAATCAGAAGTTAAAGTCAAGAATATGAAATACTTCCAACAGACTTGACTATATGTGTTCTAGCTTCTTTTAAAATATATTTACCTTATTCCTCCTAGAGGAATATAACCCTTCCTGGGTTATAATTCTACTAGTGAACAATTTTATTGTTTTATTGTTTTCCATGACTGGGCCTATTCTCTAGATTGAATTCTCATTCTTTCTGTGCCCAGGACTGGACTTGCCCAAACTAAAGCCAATGTAGACTATGCCAACTGCCTATCTGCTCAAGGCCTCTTGGTCATTCTTCTCCTGCTCAGAAGCAGCTGAACTAAAATCAGCCTTTGATATTTTCCTTCTTAATCATACATACAGAAATGTTTGTGGCTTTCTGGATAACAAGGTTGTCTTTGCCAGGGACATGTTGAAGGTTAAGTCTGATATTCTCTGAGAAGTCCAGAGACATAGCAGAAGTCAGGACTCTAAAGAAGAGATTAGCCTTTTAGAACCAGGAAGTTTGTTCTTCCTTCATAAAGAGATTTAGTCAAGATTTCCCATTCTGTGGACTACCTTTATATTGAGGGCCTGATTCCGTTGAAGTTTGTGGATCCCTAGCCATCACTGGGGGTTGGGGGGAGAGAGATGGGGTTTTCTTAAAAAATCATAATCACTCCCATGAACCTATATAGCATTTACATTGTCCCCAGGTTTTTCCTTTGGAAAAAAATAAAAATGCAAAAAAAAAAAAAAAAAAATCCTCATCGAAGTACCAGATGTTGAAGATTTATTATGACTTTT
>NW_007747338.1:9425-11341 GCF_000696425.1 Galeopterus variegatus
ATGTGTATTGGTATTTCCTTTTCTCCATACACTTATTTTTTTATTCAGTTCCTGGGATTTTCTGCTCCCTTTCCTACCTACTATTTTGCCTCTCTGGAAGACCAGTCTATAATCCAGTCATGCATCTTAAATCATCAATGAGTATGAAATACCTGCCCTGTGCCAGGAACTTTTCTAGGCATCAAAGAAAATGGATTAATCCATTTAAACACATAAATCTTCACTGGCTAATCTACTACCACTTCACTAACTTACTTTGCTATTTCTGTAGCTCAATTACCCAGCATTTGATTTGAGGAGTTTGGTATATAGGTTACACCTCACCTTATTTAAATCATTTTGCTAAAAAATATTTTTTGATCAGTAATTTTATTCAGAGTGGTTAACAGAAACAGAGCAATTAAAATGAGGGACGATATCTGTAGCAGATTTTGAGATGATGAACACAATGATGTTGATGATGATGATTTCTGTTAACAATTGAAAAATGGTTACTACCTGCTAGACATTGTGAAAAGCATTTCACATGCATCATCTCGTGCAGTACTTTCATTTATCTGTGAGGTCACTACTGTGTAATCAGTGTTTCAAGTGATCTGAGTAATCTAAAACCAAACTTTTCTACAAAATGTGTATGCTTAGAATGTAGAAAGTGATCATGCATAAACTGAGGACAAAATTGACTTATTTCAGGGGTTTTTTCCCCCCCTTTCTTAAAATTTTATTTTTATTGAAATAATTGATTGTACATATTTGTGGGGTACAGAGTGGACTATTAGTATTTGTGGACAATATATGGTGATCCAATCAGGATAATTAGTGTTTTTATCATTTCAGAATGTCATAATTCTTTGTGTCCATTAACCAATTTCTCCCTAATACCCCTACCCCTTCCCACCTCTAGTAATCACAGTTCTCTGTTCTACTTCTCGAAGTTCAATGTATTATTGTGATTGTAGTTTTTCTTTCTCTTTTTTAGCTCTCACTTAATGTTGCCATTTTTGTAAAGTCAATGGACAACAATTAAAGATGTCAATTTTTTTTTTTTTGTTAAATAAAATACATTAATTTAATTAAAACTAGGTGGATGGTAACTTTTANATATTTTGGGCTGGCTGGTTAGCTCAATGGGTTAGAGTGCAGTGTTATAACACCAAGGTCAAGGGTTCAAATCCCTGTATTGGCGATATACCAAAAAATAAAAATAAAAATAATTGTATATTTCAATATGCCTTGCAAACCTCAATTGTAGATTAGCTGCTGGCTATTTGGATAAATTGATTGTTTTATTGCTGTTATAGAAGGCTTCCTTTTTTTTTTTTGCTTAATTCCTAGAAGTTGCTGTATTGCTTGATATTAATCAAATATTGACATTACGTGCCTATGCCAGGTAGAAAGGAACAGTAAGCATTTACTGAGTTACATTTAGTGAAAGTCAGCAATAGAAGGGAACTTACTCCTGTGCTTAAAAAATCTGCAACCCAGTAGTGTTTGAGCTTTACACTAAGAGGATGCAATTACTTAGAATATTAAAGGGCAAAAATTATATTGCGATCAGATGTGTAGGGTTTACCTTTTCTAGTTTGTAAATTCCTTTTTGCATCTGTTTCTGTGTTTCTAATCCCCTGCAGTCTTCCTTCTGATTATTGCCTTTGAACACCAGCCTCAGAGGGCAGCAGTGGGAGGGAAGCATAAATCAAACTAGTCCCAATGCTCTTGAGAAGCTCTACTTATATAACTAATAAAAACTAATTAAATGTTTTTCAGTCAGACATCTTGTGTTAAATAATAGTAGCAATAGTAATTCTTGACATATATAGTTCATTGTCCCTATTATTTAAATAATATTTACCATCAATGTTTACTTATTTGATCTTTACAATACTTGTGTGATAGGGGTAGGGTAAGTATTTTAA
>NW_007747338.1:11637-12512 GCF_000696425.1 Galeopterus variegatus
TTTTTTTGCCTAATTCCTAGAAGTTGCTGTATTGCTTGATATTAATCGAATATTGACATTATGTGCCTATGCCAGGTAGAAAGGAACAGTAAGCATTTACTGAGTTACATTTAGTGAAAGTCAGCAATAGAAGGGAACTTACTCCTGTGCTTAAAAAAATCTGCAACTCAGTAGTGTTTGAGCTTTACACTAAGAGGATGCAATTACTTAGAGTATTAAAGGGCAAAAATTATGTTGCGATCAGATGTGCAGGGTTTAGCTTTTCTAGTTTGTAAATTCCTTTTTTGCATCTGTTTCTGTGTTTCTAATCCCCTGCAGTCTTCCTTCTGATTATTGCCTATGAACACCAGCCTCAGAGGGCAGCAGTGGGAGGGAAGCATAAATCAAACCAGTCCCAATGCTCTTGAGAAGCTCTACTTATATAACTAATAAAAACTAATTAAACGTTTTTCAGTCAGACATCTTGTGTTAAATAATAGTAACAATAGTAATTCTTGACATATATAGTTCATTGTCCCTATTATTTAAATAATATTAACCACCAATGTTTACTTATTTGATCTTTACAATACTTGTAAAGGGTAAGCATTTTAAATCATGCATTTGAGGCTGAGAGAGGACGGGGATTTGCTGAAGGTTTATAGATCTAGTTAGTGTCCAAGGAGAAACTAGAAAACCTCTAAATATTCTTATATGCAAATAGGAGAAACCAACATTATGCAACTCACAAACTGACCTGTACATTCACTCCACACTAGATATTTTAAAAGACTTTTTTTCTTCCTTCCTTTCTTCTCATCCTTAAAACTATTTCGGTAGGACCACCTACATTATGCAGTGGTCTCCAACTATGAGAGTGCACATGGTGATCATTC
>NW_007747338.1:14117-15645 GCF_000696425.1 Galeopterus variegatus
AGTAAAATGTGCGCTTCTATCCAGTAAAATGGGAGCTTCATGAAAGCAGGGATTTTGGTCTGTTTTGTTCACTTCTGTGTTGCCAGAACCTGGAACAGTGCCTGGCATATGTAAATGAATATTTACTCAATGAATATTTGTTTAATGGATAATCAAATTAATTTTTAGATTTGTTATCTCATTAAAGATACAAAGAGAATCTTTATAACTATGCTAAGGAGAATAATATTCTCCCACTCTACCTTTCTTACCCATGTTTTCAGAACTATTTCTCTGGGTTTGTTCTCAATTTTAATTAATTTGACTGATAATCAGAGAGTAGGAATCCTAAGGGTCTTACTCAGTTNGAGAATAATATTCTCCCACTCTACCTTTTTTACCCATGTTTTCAGAACTATTTCTCTGGGTTTGTTCTCAATTTTAATTAATTTAACTGATAATCAGAGAGTAGGAATCCTAAGGGTCTTACTCAGTTTTGCCAGTGACTTGCTTTCTAAGTTAAATTTTATGCATCCTCTGCTTAGTTTCTTTCTATTGGAAGTTAGCATAATGGTAGTTCCAGTGGTAGATGATTCATGGCAAATGGGATCAGGGATGGAGTAACTATAGCCCATGGTGCCAAAGCCAAGCTGGATATCAGAATCACCTGTGCAGCTAAAAATTGCAGGTGAACCACTTATGTGTTTTTTTTTTTTTTTTTTAATACAGAAGATTTTGATGAATAACTGTTTCAGAAACCACTGATTTAGATCAGGGGTCAGCAAAGTTTTTCTGTAAGGGGCTAGATAGTGAAATTTGCAGGTAGGTGCTTATGTAACAAAAGAAGAAAAATTTCCATGTGTTTTCTACAGATGGAATTCAAAATATAATAATTGAGTATAATTATACATAATACAGGTCTACTAATAAGAGTTGAATTACTTGGAGGGGGATAAAATTTGACTTAATTGGGATTGAAAGTTCGTGACTTAATCATCAAAATTGATTGCAAATGTTCTGATCTATAATGAGATTTTTATATTTCATCTTTGAAAATGGTTTCTTCACACAGATAGGTACTGCCAAATATCGATATCATTCTACGAGCATATAATCCTAATTGAGCACATTTCTCTCTTAGATGGCACTTGTAGACTTGTGTTAGATTCTTCTTCATTTCATGGAAGATAATCACTTCTAATTGAAGGTTAAGTGGAAGCTCCTCAATTGAATAAATACGTTTTGAGTTATGATATTTTCTGTTGTTCTTGCATGGAGATTGGTAAAACACTACTAGAGTTATCGTTTGAACTCGGAAAATATATGTGCTGCAGACTTGTGTGGGACTAGAGATCTTGCTTCTTGTTTTGACAGCACCAGAAGTGTATAAAGCAGCTTGACATTACTTGTGATTAAATATTGTTGAATGACTTTACTGCATTAAATGTTTTATATATATGCATTGTTTTGCCTTGTAATTTTAGGTTCGATTCATTAAGAAACATCAAATCTACAGGAAAAATTAATTTATAAAGCCATTCAATGTCCA
>NW_007747338.1:17305-17955 GCF_000696425.1 Galeopterus variegatus
TTCACTCCACACATTTGCTACATCATCAGAAATAACACATTTTAGCAGATTCCACTTCAGGCGTTTCTGAATTATTTTCTCAAATTCTTTCAAAATATTCTCACCCATAGTTGTTCTATGCAGTCTGTTTAAGGCTAATTCTTCAGTCACTTCAAACTCGGCATCAACTTCTTGAATAAGCAACTGAGCAGTATTGGTAACATCTGTCAACTCATTAAGAACGAAAGAGAGTCACCTGCCTTGTTTTAGTTTACGAGGGATATTATTCCTGAGGTCCTCAACTATTTGATGAGCTATTCTCAGTGATGAGATATTTTATTTTAAATATTCTAATTTTTCTGATCGTTGCTTTCTTTACATTGGGGATACTGTGATTGTTAGTGTTTAGTCTGGTAATGTCAACATATATTGACAAGTGCTTAGTCTGGTAAAGTTGACATATAGTTTTTCACCATGGCTGTTATGTCATTGCACAGTAACCACAATACTTTGCCAATTGATTCAATAACAATGTCATACACACTTCATGGTGCCCTAAAATCTCAGCACTGGAAGTCTACTTTTCTTGTTTTGACACGATGAATAATAAAAAAAAAAAAAAATTAGACTTGCTGTATCATGACACACCTGGCACTTGAAACATTGTCAGG
>NW_007747338.1:20818-21036 GCF_000696425.1 Galeopterus variegatus
ACCTCCATATTGTTCTGAAAGTCTTTTTTTTCTTTTACCACTTCAGCAACAGAGACTACTTAATCTTATATTTTTTAAAGTTTTAAAAACTGCTTTATTTGTATTTCAAGTTTTTAAGAATAAAGATACATTCTCTGGCATTTAGTTATCTTTTGTATATAGAATGGGTCAGTTGAAAGCCACTGAGTTTGTGTTGATATATTAAACAATCACTGTTA
>NW_007747339.1:0-657 GCF_000696425.1 Galeopterus variegatus
TCCCTGCCAGATCGTTGGCACTCTAGAAGCAGCCCACAGGTGAGCTGCAGCGTGGCCCCTGTTCTTCAAGGCCATGCGTTGTGTGAATTTAAAAATGCACTGGCCCAGATTTTTCGTTTTAGAAATAGGGGTTTTTAGAAGTGTGCTTGTCTGTTTGTCTTGCTTTTGTTCAGGGGAAGATTTCTCGTCAAAGAGGTGCTAGCCGGGCTCTCTGTAGACACGTGGAGGAGATGGCATCCTCCCTATGGGGCAACATTTTGTGGCGGCTTTTGGAGGGTCGGGCCCAGCTTGGGAGAGTGTGGGGGCTTTGGTTTCAGCCTCAGAGGTGGCCTGGCTATGAGGCAGAGACCCTCCAAGGTCAGGGCGGTGACAGGGCCGACTGGGGCCCTCAGCTGGCAGGTGAGTGCAGCCGCAACCCCCAGTCTATAGGCACGTGTGCAGCAGCTGCTGGGGATGTCTGAGCCTCTGCAGCCTGGGTACCCGCCCACTCACCTCCAGCCACACCGCAGGGAGCTGGGTGTTTGGGGGAGTCCCAGAGTCAGCGAGCCTGAGTTTCGGACCCTTGGTCCATTCCTTCACCATCAGACTTTCTCCCAACTCCTACCCCATTCCCAGAGAATCCCACCCATCCTAGCCCTAGTCGTGATGTAGCCTGGC
>NW_007747339.1:5623-6685 GCF_000696425.1 Galeopterus variegatus
GGGGACACCTCTCCTGCAGCCTGGGCTCTGGTTAGCCATTTCACTCTGCGTACATTGAGCTTCTGCTGCGTGCCTGGCCCTGCCGGGTGCTGGGGGAGCCGGGACACAGGAGAGGCGTCCCCCTGTCCCATCCCAAGCCATGATGTGAGCCCTAGCTGGCTGCTGGCCCTGTGGCTGCTCTCTGCCACCACACCTGAACCTCCTGCCTGCACTCACCCCTGGCAGGCTGCCCACACTCCTGCAAGAATAAAAGTCTGAGCGTCCTCCTCCTGGAAAAGGGTGAGGGGACGCCATCGCTTTCGCTTATGAGGAAGAATGTGGCGCGGGAGATGCTTCGCGGCTGGCAGAAGAGACAAAATAACGTCTGCCGCAGCCCTGCTCACAGCTGGCCCTGACTGTGCCTGGCCACCCCGTGGTGGGTGCAGGAGTTGAGACTGAGGTTTGGAAACTTTTACTGGAATTTGCCATTGTCTTGCCATTGTCCTGCCATTGCACGGGGACCAGGGACCTGTCTCTCCAGACAGCACAACGAGCTGTCATCCTTGTGAGTTACATCCCACGTGGTGTCTGGAGTCAGCTGTGATGGCTGGAAATGAAGCAGAGTTTCTTGTCCTTTTCCACTGGTCCTTTGTGGAGCCCCGGTCACCACGTGGGGTTGATGTGACGCTCAGATGA
Organism: Galeopterus variegatus; assembly: GCF_000696425.1. NCBI lineage: Eukaryota > Metazoa > Chordata > Mammalia > Dermoptera > Cynocephalidae > Galeopterus > Galeopterus variegatus. The sequence continues at coordinate 6,299 of NW_007747339.1, forward strand.
AGTGTGGCCTTGCACGCCTGAGTCCCATCAACCCCAGAGAATGGCAGTGGCCATGGTCACTATTAGGACTGTTGGTCCATCTTTAAGGATGTTCTAGAAGGTTGTCCTTGGCCCTGGGTCCTTGTGCACCCGGCACGGCACCTCCTGGGTTCTTACCTCCTCTCCAGGACAGGCGGCGGCACCCCGGGCAGGCTCTCCACACCCTCGGCTGGGCACCCTGTCTCCAGACCCCGCTCATGGCTCTTCTCTTATGCCTCTGCCTCAGTCGGTCTCTGACTTGGTGCGTAGTTACCTGGTGCTGGGACTTCTCAGGAGCAGGAGGTGTGGCCGGTGGAGGGGGTGTGTGGCAGCACCTGGCTGGGCTTTGTCACCTGGCATGACGCTCCG
>NW_007747339.1:12263-12512 GCF_000696425.1 Galeopterus variegatus
TACATGTGAATTTTCATTAGAGGAATTTGGGCTGTGTAAACCTCCAAAGGTCTTAAGCAGATATCAAAGGTTGGAATTTTATAGCATGTGGTTAAGTAAGATCAGCCCAAATAGAAGAACAAAAAATCATCTTAATCAAGTGATAACGTCCTGAGTGTTTTATTTGTGACCTCATAATACCTATTTCTCCAAATCCCAGCCATTGCTTCTTTCCAGAATTAGTTGTCTAGAAATAAATTTCTGTCATTC
>NW_007747340.1:0-1814 GCF_000696425.1 Galeopterus variegatus
GAAAAATAATGTCATTAGAGTAATATCACCAAGAAATAAGTATTCTCAACCAAGGCTCTAATTTGCCACTCCATGCATTAAGAAGCAAACTTTTCCAGCTCATGTAATACACTTGTAGTATATTTGCAAATACAGACCAGGAGGGCAGGGTGGCGTCCTTTAACCAGAGGTTTGATTCTGTGGGCTACAGACAGCCCCCACCAGAGAAATACAGATTTACAGCAAATAGTCTGAGGATTAAAATGTACAAGAGGCACTGAATCTCATATTGTTTAAAATTTATTTTCATTTGTTTTATTAATTCATGTTAGTAAAAGACATTTATTAAGAAATATATTGTATCAAAAAAATTCTATTTCCCCAAATATTTATTGATTTTTTATTAATTAATAATCAATTTTCTTATGCAATAGCTTGAGTGTTTATCACTTTCCATAAATTAAACCTTTTAATTTATATACCTATCCCATGACACAGGTACTAACAATAAGATTTCATATAAGAGAAAACTAAAACTCACAGAAGTTAAGCAGCTTGCCCAGGTTACTTACTTAGTAAATTCAGTACTTCATCTGTACTAACGTCTGTCTTATTCTGTGTTTTTTCCTCATTCTACACATTTTCTGTACACTATCCTAAATTGAAAATCAGTTAATAGAAAGCAATGATGTTGAAGGAAATTTCTAATTGCTAAGTAATGGTATCTCAGGTTTAGGATCCTGAAATTAATAGTAAGGCCATGAGAACAGGCTGAAATTCAGGATATAAATATGAAAATTTTCAGTAGAGAGTTGAATTTTTAAAGTATAAATTTCAAATCAGTACTGCAGAATTCAATTTGCAAATCATTATTTGTAAATGGTAGTTTAAATCATGAGATTACATGAGGTCACCTGAAGAAAACTTGCAGAGAGATTAGAAAAGTAAGCTGACCACAAAATGCAGGGTTACACCACCATTTAAAAGAATCCCTGAAGGATTGCAAGAAGCATGCTTAAAGAACTGTGATGAAATCATGGAAGAGTAACAATATGGAACCCAAAGGACTAGACTTTCAGACAGGAGTGCATGAGTTTTCTGCATAGGAAGTCCACATGAGCACTAGTGTCAGAAACTCACACACATGCAACTCCTGACTGAAAGATCACTCACTAGACAGCTTTAAAATAAGAAAATGTTGAATAATGGCTAGACCTGAAAAAATTTCTTATTTTGTTTCTCAAGACTCTTAGCAAGTTTTGTAAATTGTACACACTTATTGAGGATAGAGATCATGACTATCTCCTTCTTCACCATGTCTACTGTGGTATTTATGAACTACAATTATACTACATAGTTAATAATCATTTAGTAAGTGAATGAATGAAGAAAAAATGAAACCATATTTTAAAAGAAGTTATTATCAATGTACAATTACCTTTTCTGGAAAACTACTTCTGTAATGATAAATGAAATAAAAATCTATTTTGATTCTTTCTAGATAACGATTAACTACTAATTTAGAAGGCTGCAGATAGAAGGGAGGTCAGATCTCAGGAAAGAACAAACACTTTTCTGGTCATCTGTTTCATATATGCAACTTACTAGCACAATCAACAGTACTGGGAGATATCAAATGGGACACTGTAAGTGTTAGATTGTCCCCATAACAGAGTGTGCTATTTTTCATGATGTAGTGTAGAAAGTAGTATCGATAAGGAGGATACATTCAACCATGGTTGACTTTTGCTGCACAACATGAGGGTGTTCAAAAAGTTCATGGGAAAATAGAATTGAAATGTAATGAGAGTCTTTTCATCACCTTTTTTTTTTTT
>NW_007747340.1:1892-3938 GCF_000696425.1 Galeopterus variegatus
CATAACAGAGTGTGCTATTTTTCATGATGTAGTGTAGAAAGTAGTATCGATAAGGAGGATACATTCAACCATGGTTGACTTTTGCTGCACAACATGAGGGTGTTCAAAAAGTTCATGGGAAAATAGAATTGAAATGTAATGAGAGTCTTTTCATCACCTTTTTTTTTTTTGTATGACCAGTAAGGGGAGCGCAGTCCTTGGTGTGGTGTCTTCCGCACCTCGCTCAGCCAGTGAGCACACCGGCCATCCCTATATAGAATCCGAACCCGCGGCCTCAGCGCTGAGGGCCACACTCTCCCAAATGAGCCACAGGGTCGGCCCATTTTCATCAACTTTTTGAAGTATCCTCATATCTAAACACCTTTGCAAATTCATCCTTCCTTCTTCATAAGGATACTAATGATGAGTTGTAAAAAATTGTGTTATTAGACACTGGACCCTGGTTGTTTGTGCCTGAAAGAAATCCATTTTCCTTCTTGAATAACTGAACCCTGAGTTTCCTCTGAGAATCTCCAACTTGTCCATTCTCAGCATATAAGGTTTGGGGAGTGCTATCTCCCAAGGATGGGAATATGACTCCTGTTAGTCCATCAGAAAACATTTTCCCAAGGCTATAAAGATCTCGTCAGAAATCTGGTGTAAGTGAGATGCAAAGACAATACTTTCATTTGGAATATCACAAAAAGTCATTTTTTTTTCCTCATGGAGTTTCTGAGAGAACAGACACAAAACTCCATTCTATGATTTTACCATGAGTGCAGAGAGCCTGATTGGAAATGGAGCCAACACAAGAGGAAGAAGATCCAATGTACGAGCAGAAGAAACCAGTTCTATCAACAAAATCTCCAGTGTAGAATTCTCTTTCTAAACTATTTTACCATTTTTATTTTTTATATTATTGTTTTCTTAGAGTTATACAAATAATATAATGAATATTTGTCCCAAGAACTAAAATCTTACCAATATTGTGTCTAGTTTAAATCCTTTTCCTATCCTGCCCCATGCTTCACCTTAAACACTAACAATATCTTGTTTTTAATGTATTGTTTCCAAAAATAAAATATCTTTATAGTGTATGTATTTTTTAGATTTACCTGGTTTTGAATTTTTTTAATTTAGCATACTTTATATAGACTTTAGAAATTAATTTTTTCATAGCATTAATTTACTAAGTTTTAAATCAGTTGTGGAATATAGTTATAGGTTCATTTTTACTCCTATTTTGTATTCCATTGTGTGATCATTTCAAAACATGTTAGGTTATTATCCTGTCCGTTAATATTTGACTACTATAAATACTGCAACTATGACAATTTTAACATGTCTCCCCAAAATGCAATTGATTGGTTGCAGGATGTGCCAATATTTAGCTTTATAGGGTAATATACATTTCCCCAAGAGATCCAGGAAATACAATCAAACTATGTAAAAGAAGGAGAAAGTTACAATAGTTGTGAACAGACCTACTACCCTCCACACATTGGAAAGGATTAATTTGTTGAATGTTTTACTTTTTTTGTTGGTGTTTTAATTACATACACATGTAAATCTGTAACCCGCAAAACAATCTCCACTTATATATTTTTACTGTCAATATAAAAATGTCAATTTTTAGTAACTAGATTTCTTTCATATTTGGAATAAAATTTCTTCAACACTAAAACAGACTGGAAGTCTGTGAAAGAATTTCTTTGAGGCATAAAGACTTCCTCTTATTTATTTATTAAGTATTGTTAAAATATGTAATCTAGAAAATTAGATTTGAGGTATATGATTATGCATTTATTAATGAGGTGTTACTATAAAAATATTTCCTCCTACACCTGCATGCCTACATTAATTAATCACAACTTGCAGAGGTTAGCATAGAATCAATAATGAAAAATCTTAGAATATTGTATGCTATCTTAGATTTCTTTGTTTCTTAGAGTGTAGTCTGGGCTCAAAAGCTTAGCCAAGTAGAATAAGAAATCTTCTGTTTGAAGATGATAAGGATATATATCACCTTTAGTCTCTTACTGATTTGTTATACATCTTATTAAGTAC
>NW_007747340.1:4938-6608 GCF_000696425.1 Galeopterus variegatus
TTAGATTTGAGGTATATGATTATGCATTTATTAATGAGGTGTTACTATAAAAATATTTCCTTCTACACCTGCATGCCTACACTTGCAGAGGTTAGCATAGAATCAATAATGAAAAATCTTAGAATATTGTATGCTATCTTAGATTTCTTTGTTTCTTAGAATGTAGTCTGGGCTCAAAAGCTTAGCCCAGTAGAATAAGAAATCTTCTGTTTGAAGATGATAAGGATATATATCACCTTTAGTCTCTTACTGATTTGTTATACATCTTATTAAGTACATGAACATTCAGAACTTTGAGTCTTAAATGGATCTTGTACTTCCTAATAGCAAACTCTGATTGCAGATACTTTTGCCTATAATAAAAATTCTTAAAATGAAAAGCTCAAAATGACTGCCTAACCAAAGACAGGTTTACCTTCACTTCAGTTCATAATTTCAAAACCCAATATTATTAATTAGCTTATTAGGAGATGTTTACATGTATTTGCCAAGTGTTTCTCTAGGTTGTAATATTTTGGGATCACAAGGTATACTGAGGTGATGCAGTCTTTAGATCAGCCCTAATCATAGATTCCTTGGAACTCAAACCTCTGGCTCATGAAGTAAGGAAGGGAAAGGGCATTCCCTGAGGTATTTGGCAAACTGTGGTCAATATCTCAGTCCAAAATGATCTCTTGGGTTCCAAGGTTAATGCAATGATTTAATTATTCAGAATGTTTGGTGCCAAAGTCACTTCTGCACTAACAAGCACTGTTGTTTATCAACTCCCCAGTGTTTTTACTTCCTCTAGCAGCCAATGGTTTCTTGGCAAGAAATTTCAGAGCTGAATCCTACCATTGAGCTTTTGAAAATGGTTCCTGCTAACAAGCCCCAATTCCCCCAACATAGTAAAGGATTCTCTGAAGTCATTACACCTTGTGTGGTGTTTTTGTCTCAGCCTGAATTCTCCTGCCCAGCCAAGCATTGCCACTAAGACCTCTTTTCTATCTCCCTACCCATAGGCTTATGCCAGCTCTGCACAGAGCATCTTCCTGAAATCACTATTTTCCCCTTCCTGTCACACAGAGCATGGATTCAGTGCCATCCTCACTCAGGACTTTTGTGTCTCCTAGAATTTTCCATCGTTTATGTATATTGGATCTAACAGTTCATTTTTTAATGTATACACAATTGTTTCTCAAATTTGAGTACTTGTTGAAGACTTTTAAATAGGGCTGCTCAGAAGTTCGGCTTCAGCCTTGGTATTCAGCTAAAATCACTTATTAACTTATATTTCCTCACTTAAAAGATGGAAGAGATAAATGACTTCATCAGCTTCATTTCTTATGTGTCTGTCCTTCAGGCATAAGTCTGCATAGGTTATCATCAAGTCTAATCTGCACACTGGCACTATACCAACTTAGTCATGAAAATCAGATTCATTCTCAATGTATAAATATTCTCTCTCCAATATGGGTAAACATTCCAAATGAAATGTGAAGAAAATATCTCTATATATGTCTTATTTTTTTCACTTTGATTTTCTTTTAGTATGAAACATTAACTATATTGACTTTCTTAAAATAAATAGTTATAATACTAATCTTTTTCCAAAATGTGGACACAGACATGACAACCACACCTGCAAATGCACTAAATCATTTCAAGAACAAGCATAAATAGGATCACAA
>NW_007747340.1:7577-11684 GCF_000696425.1 Galeopterus variegatus
AATTAACAAAATTATCTAACAGAGCTAGAACAGTTCTGCAATACCTTAAGATAAGTAAAATGTATATTTTATTAATATTTTTAGCCATTGTCTGGATTGGATGTTTATAGAAAGTGATGACAACTGGATGAATACGTCCAGTGAGATGCTGAAGAAATGATTCTAAGATATAGCAGGAAAGAAGAAAAAGAGAAATTAGGAAGCAGGATATTGAGTGAAGTTAAAGATACACAGTCATTGCATGGATGGAAAATAAGCTCTCATCCATGGGAATGATGAATGCTGTAGGTACAAGATTTGGTACGCACAAACATTTCCAAAATGATCTCTCTGGACTGCTTTCCAGCATGGCATGCTACAACAGAAATTGATCTTGGGTTTCCATCTACTGAAGAACTAACAACTGTCAAGATTTCAATTCCTGCTCTGGACCATCATAGAAGGAAGGGTGCTGGCATACCTGAGTGTGCAGGGAGATCACTGTAATTTCAGTGGTATGTGGTAAGTTAACCCATCCCAATGATGTTTGGAATCAGGTCTGTAGGGCACATTGTGTGGGGACACAGGCCTCTGGGAACTTGGAATCAGAGTTTCCCCTATTAGGTACTGAGAATAGGTCCCATAATAAAATGTGCTCTGAAATGGACTTTGATTTGACACTTCTGCTCCAATCTCAGCAGTCAAAGATAACAAAATCAACTGCTTGATCAATGATGCTAGTTAACTTATTTTTCCTAGCATCTTTATTCATATTCTTTGTATTATTTATGTCTGAAATTTTTTAGAAAATACAATTTATCATGTATACTATTTTACATCCTTTAATTAAAAATGAAAAATTTTACATTTTTTAATTCAACATTATCCAACTTGCGGAATTTCAAAAGAGTGCTTTTTCTTAAAAAATCCCTGACCTAAATGTTTTAAATATTTTACAATATACGAAGACCCAATGTTGAGTGAAATAAGCAAAGCACAGGGGGATAAATACCGCATGTGCTCACTCATGTGGGAGCTAAGAGAGAAAGGAAGGAAGGAAAAAAGACCACAGTAATGCAGTGGTCTTACAGAGGGAGGGAATATTCCTAGGGCTAAAAAGCAGAGTGGGGGGAAGGGGGAGGGGGAGGGATGTTGGGGGATAATTGGGTGGTTACATGGAGTACAAAAGCAATTTCTGGTAATGGGTATGCCCCAGTATGAATCTGGNACATCATGTCACACATGGATAAATAAGCTAAGCCAATGCTATGATACATGTTCAGGTAAAGTTCAATTCCCAGGACAATTTAATTTCCTAAACAGTTACAAGAACAAACCATGCACCCTAATTCCTGTTCACATTAGGACACATTAGACACCCTGGATAGTAATAATATCTGTAGCTCTATTACCCTTTGATTAATTTTCCCTTTGATGATTTTCCCATAAGGTGGCGCTCAAATTGAATACTAGACTGGGTGTCAGTCCTAGAGGATTTTGTTGAGTTGCCTATGTCTTCAGAAAATATTAATAGATGATTAGCGAATTTTTAACCCTGTTGTGCTTCACTCTGTGAGTGTTACTTTGGGGCCGCACTAACTGGTCTCCCTTCATATTCATGACCTGGATCTCAAGTGAGCTCTCGAAAGCAGCTAGAGCATCAAACTGTAGGTCTGAAGTCCATTTATAATCTCATTGTCCTAAAGGATTATTTCACCCCTTTTCTTTGTCTTCTAAAACCGCAAAAGCTCCTTTCTTTTCCTCAGTCTCAACCAATGACTTTACTTTTGACTTCACTGACTTGACACAGAAACCTTAAATCCATCAAAAAATAATTTTACAAACAATCTACAAAAATCTTGGTATTTTCCTTTCCATATCACACAAGTTAAACTGGCACAACAGGTTCTTTGGAGGAAGGATCAGGGGATATTTATATGCTTTTTTTTTTTTTTTTTAGTAGCAATGATACTACCTCAAGTAGACTCAACATACCATTCAATCATTTGGTTCCAGATCTGAAAATTCACTTAATTCTGGACCTATGGAAGGAACTACAATTTTCTGTTGCAGTGATTGGTATTATTGTTGTGATCATCACTTTTTTTTTTTTTAGTTTTTATTTATTTATTTATTTATTTATTTTTAATTATAATTTTTTTTCATGTACATGTTTATGGAACACAGTTTGTTGTTTTAAAACATACTTATATTGTATAATGACTTAATCAGAATAGTTGGTATGTCTATCGCTTACACATTTATCATTTCTTTGTGGTTATTACATTCAAGATCTTCTTTTCCAGCTATCTTGAAATATACAATACAATATCATTCATTATTGTCACCCTAGGGCACCAGAAATTATTCTTCCTATCTGACTGTTACTTTGTAAATTTGTACCAGTCTACAACCTTTCTCTGCCCCCTCCCCCTTTCCTTATCTCTGGTAACCACTATTCTAATCTCTATGTCTGTCTTTCTCTTTTTAGCTTTTTTTCTTAATTGACTCATGAAAATTGTATATATTTATGGAAGCAATATGTTATTTGGGTACATTCATATTCTGTGCAAAGATCATATCAAGATGCTTAGTGTATCCATCACCTCAAACATTTGTCACTTCTTTGTGTTAAGAACATTTAACATCATCTTGACTAGCTATTCAAAGATACACCTGTTAACAGTGGTCTCCCTTTATTATTGTGGAACACTAGATACCATTCTTCCAATCTGTCTAATATTTTGTGTCCACTGATCACCCTCGCCTCATCCTCCCATCCTTTCCCTCCACTGGTCTGTAGTAACCACCATTCTATGCTCTACCTCTATGAAATCAACTATTTCAGCTTCCACATATGAGTGAGAACATGTGGTATCTCTTTCTCTCTGTCTGGCTTATTTCACTTAACATAATTTTTTCCCAGCTGATCCATGTAGCTATAAATAGCAGAATTTCCTTCTTCTTATGGCTGAGTAGTATTCCATTGTGTGTACATACCACATTTTATTTATCCAGTCATCCATTGAAGGACATTTAGGTAGGACCCAACTCATGGCTGTTGTTAAGAGTCCTGATAAACACAAAAGTGCAGGTGTCTATTTGACTTGTTGATTTTCATTCCCTTGGATACATACCCAATAGTGGGATTGCTGGATAGTATGGTCATTCTACCTGTATATGTTTGAGAAATCTTCATATTGTTTCCCACCATAGCTGTACCAATTACATTCCCACTAACAGTGTAAAAGGTTTCCCTTTCTCCACATCCTCTCCAGAATTATTTTTCTGTCTTTTTGATAATATCCATTCTAACTGGGGTGAGATAATATCTCATTGTGGTTTTGACTTGTATTTTGCTGGTGATTCTTGATGTTGAGCTTTTTTTTTTTTTCATTGTTTTTGAAAGGTATTGTCTTACTTCTGGCATTTTATCAATTTTTATTTGGATGTTTTAAATATTGTTTGTTTCTTTCACATTTATACTTTATCTTTGGTGTCTCTTGGTTTTTGGAGGTGGCAAGATACAGTTTCTTTCTCTTTCTCATTTACATTTTTGTTCTGCCAGCAGGTTTTGTTCTTTCTTGCATATTCATGGCAGTGATTATTTTTCGGATACCAGATGCAGCACTCCCATGAGGGTCTCTTGTAGGGCTGGTCATGTGGTGGTGAACTCTCATAGTTTTTGTTTGTCTGGGAAATAGACTATTTCTCCTTCATTTCTGAGGGAGTGCCTTGCTGGGATATTATTTTTCTATAGTATGGTCATTCTACCTGTAGATGTTTGAGAAGTCTTCATATTGTTTCCCACCATAGCTGTACCAATTACATTCCCACTAACAGTGTAAAAGATTTCCCTTTCTCTACATCCTCTCCAGAATTATTTTTCTGTCTTTTTGATAATATCCATTCTAACTGGGGTGAGATAATATCTCATTGTGATTTTGACTTGTATTTTGCTGGTGATTCTTGATGTTGAGCTTTTTTTTTTTTTCATTGTTGTTGAAAGGTATTGTCTTACTTCTGGCATTTTATCAATTTTTATTTGGATGTTTTAAATATTGTTCGTTTCTTTCACATTTATACTTTATCTTTGGTGTCTCTTGGTTTTTGGAGGTGGCAAGATAC
>NW_007747340.1:11694-12512 GCF_000696425.1 Galeopterus variegatus
ACACTTAAGGTTGACTGTCTCACTTAGATTTTCTTCATTTTTAAAAAATTCTTTTTTTTTTGTCCTCCTGAGTTATTTCAAGGACACTGTCTTCAAGATCAGAAATTCCTTCTTCTGCTTGCTCCAGCCTGCTGCCTAAACTCTTGGTTGTGTTTTTTATTTTGTTGAATAGCTCCTTCAGATCCATGAGTTCTGCCACATTCTTTTTTAAAGTATTGATCTCTCTGTAAATTTCCTCCTTCATATCTTGGATAGTTTTTTCAGTTCATTGTCTCATCTTACTGTGTCTTCTTTTATTTCATTATGTTTCCTTAGAATTGTTACTGGGTATTCCTTTTCAGTCATTTCAAAGTTTTCATGCACATTGGGATCTGATACTTGAGAGTTATTGTTTTCCATTGGGTGACTCATATTTTCTTGGGTTTTTTTGTTTTGTTTTGTTTTGTTTTGTTTTGTTTTTTGTATTTTTCATCTCTCTATGTGATCTCTATTCATCTGGTAGATCAGTTGCTTCTTCTATTACTCTAGAGTGGACTTTGAGAAGAAAGATTCCTGTAGATGTGTATTATATTTAGTGGTGAGTAGGGTATTTCAGTATTGGTTCCAGGGAGATGCAGTAGTGTAGTAACCTTGTGGGCACTTCAGCCGTGTTCAGTGTTGGAGTTGTATGTGAGTGTCTCTGTGACCTAGGCACTGTGGCATTTAGTGATTTCTTGCTGAGGTTATTGACACTGTGTTGGGTCATCATGGGTGTGCATGAGATCTTGAGTTCTTGGGAGAAGTGCCCAGGTGACCTGTCACTCTTTGGTTGGGGTGGG
>NW_007747341.1:0-376 GCF_000696425.1 Galeopterus variegatus
ACATTTTCTCACAAAGGCCATCAGGTATACGAAGAAATTCTCAACATCACTAAGCATCAAGGAAATACAAATAAATGCCACCATGAGATATCATCTTACACCTCTTAGAATGACTGTTATCAAAAAGATGCAAGTTAACAAGTATTGGTGAGGATATGGAAACAAAGGAATCCTCATAAACTGTTGGTAGGAATGCAAATTAGTACAGCCATTATGGAAAACAATATGGAGGTTCCTAAAAAACATAAAAATAGAAATATTATAAGAGCCAAGAATTCCACTACTGGGTATATATCCAAAAGAAAGAAAATAAGCATGTTGAAGAGATATCTGTACTCCCATGTTTGTTGCAGAATTATTCACAATAGTCAAGACA
>NW_007747341.1:6005-7163 GCF_000696425.1 Galeopterus variegatus
CCTTTCCAGCTATCTTACTTACTATTCCAGGTTCCATTTATCTCATCAGGAACAGTACACTGTTCACTTGATTAGTTTTCTTGACACCTTCTTCTCCTACAGCGAGTTTCTGCTGAAGCATCATTTTAAACAAGTCACTCATACAGCTCGCAAATCTTCAAAAGCTTGTCATTGTCTATTAAGGTCTAACCAACTTCGGCTTGCAGTTTAGACCCTTAAATAATGTGGCCTTAGTTAATTGTCCAGTATTTGATCACAATCTCGAGCTTCCTACGTGTGACTTTTCTTTATAGCTGTCTTTCTTCTAATCCAAATTATAGCAAAGATCTTCCAAATGACTTTTAACAAGCCACTTGACCTTTCAGTACTTTTGTAGTGAAGACAAATAAATGTAGCTCCAGATATTGTTTGACGGGTTGCATTGTCAAATTGCTCAGTGCAGAGAACTTTAGGCTACTCAGATTAAGTATTTTCTGTGAGTGCAGAGCATTGTGTACACTGAGCCAAAAATAGCTGTGGGTTAATATCTACCACAGATCCCTAATTGAAAAACCTGGGTGCCATCAAGCAGACAACATCCATTGTTGCACTTTAATTTACTACATGGAATTAAACTTTGTTTCTTTATCTTTGAAGTGTCCTTACAAGTTCAATCACATGAGATTGTGCTGTCCATTTAGATAGGTAGGTTTTCATTAAAAAACATGTAGAGTTAAATCAATCCACTTCAGCAGGTTCTAAATTGTCTTATGGTATTGATCACAATATACCTAAACAAATCCCTTGGAAAGAGATAGAAAAGCAATGGGGGGTTTTGTGTTATTCCTTTTCTAAAGAAGCTCTATTTTCCAGCTTTGCTTTTTGAGTGATGTTGGCAAGGTTTTGTAGTTCACATCCCAAAATAAACTCCAACACAAACCCCAAAATAACATCTTTTATTTATTCACAGAAAACTTTATTTCATTTTGTGTAGTTTTCAAAAGAGTATCTTTCTTAGAGTTGAGGGGGTGGGCCATGCCTTCCCAGGGGACAGTCTTGTTCTGTACAGATAATGATGCCTCTCTGTAAGGCCAACACTCCTGTCAGCCTCCTTAGTGCCGCAGAAAGGTCTCATTACTATAACCTCACCTTACACGGCTCGGTCTGATCTTCTTGGCA
>NW_007747341.1:9087-9856 GCF_000696425.1 Galeopterus variegatus
CCTGTCAATATCCCTAAAGTGGCTGGTGTTAGACTAAGGATAATATTTACAACCAAGTCTACTAATCCAGGCAACTTCCGTCACACCGTATTATCTATTCTTTAGTTCTGATGTTGTGTCACATGAAATTATCTTTCATTACGCATCACATTTAATCCCTGTGAAGTTTTTACTCCATCTTCCTCATTTAAAAATATGAAAGAGTCTAGGTGGGAAAACAGTTGCCTTTACATGACAAGTGATAATAAGGCAGAGAAATCCATAAGATATTTTTCATATAGAAGAGTATAAACAACAAATAAATATTATGACAGAAATATATATTTTTATATTGATGATTGGCATCATAGAGGGGAAAAAATTCTTTCAAGCCACATAGAATAGTTTTTATGTTTGTGTCCTTGGGAGCCCAATTGGTCTGAATTCAACTCTCAGCTAATCCACTTACTACTGAGTCATGCTAAGTTACTTACCTTTTCTGTTCAGTAGGTTTCCTGATATGAGAATTAAATGAATTTGTGTTTCTAATACAATGAGAACAGTGTCTCACTCATGGTAAAAACTATGTAGGTTTAATAAACAAGTTGATGACTTGAAATCCTATTTAATATTTGAGAATATTTTCCCTCTTTAACTTTTTTTTATACATTCTATCTTCCTTTCTTGTGTTCCAAATATTCTCTTTTGCTTTTAAAAACTATTTTACCTTAGAAATTCTTATTATAAAAAACTCGAACAATGTTATACTGTGTTTCCAAGAGTGCATCCA
>NW_007747341.1:11662-12510 GCF_000696425.1 Galeopterus variegatus
TTTTCTGTGAGTGCAGAGCATTGTGTACACTGAGCCAAAAATAGCTGTGGGTTAATAACTACCATAGATCCCTAATTGAAAAACCTGGGTGCCATCAAGCAGACAACATCCCTTGTTGTGTTTTAATTTATTACATGGAATTAAACTTTGTTTCTTTATCTTTGAAGTGTCCTTACAAGTTTAATGGCATGAGATTGTGCTGTCCATTTAGATAGGTAGGTTTTCATTAAAAAGCATGTAGAGTTAAATCAATCCACTTCAGCAGGTTCTAAATTGTCTTACGGAATTGATCACAATATACCTAAACAAATCCCTTGGAAAGAGATAGAAAAGCAATGGGGGTTTTGTGTTATTCCTCTTCTAAAGAAGCTCTATTTTCCAGCTTTGCTTTTTGAGTGNGCTGCAACGCATTTCCTAAATCTACCCAATTTGTGCTGTCACAAGCCAAAATCAACATTTTTTATAAATTCTGTTATTTTTATAGCAAAATACTTTTAGTCACGAGTTTTGTTGTCTCCTCCTTAACAAGCACGTAGAATTAACTGATTCATAAGTTTTGATGATTCTGGATAGAAAGGGAGGTAGAGAGAGAGATAAAGAGATAGAGTTATGTGCATACGAAATATGTTACCTATATTCCTTTCCAGCTATCTTACTTACTATTCCAGATTCCATTTATCTCATCAGGAACAGTACACTATTCACTTGATTAGTTTTCTTGACACCTTCTTCTCCTACAGTGAGTTTCTGCAGAAGCACCATTTTAAACAAGTCACTCTTACAGCTAGCAAATCTTCAAAAGCTTGTCATTGTCTATTAAGGTCTAACCAACTTCGGTTGGCAGTTTA
>NW_007747342.1:0-361 GCF_000696425.1 Galeopterus variegatus
AGCTATTATATCGGATAAAATAGACTTTTAACCAAAACCATAAAATGAGACAAAGAAGGCTGCTATAAATGATAAGGGGATCTGTCCAATTAGAAGATGTAACAATCACAATTATGTGTGCACCCAGGACTGGAGCACTCAGGTATATAAAGCAAACACTCTTAGACCTAAAAAAAAGAGATACTAATACAATAATAGTGAGTTACCTGACACCCCTCTCTCAGCATTGGACAACTCTTCCATGCAACAAATCAGCAAAGTAGCACAGGATTTAAACTACACCTTTGATCAATTGGACCGGGGAGATACAGACAGAACATTTAATCCAACAACTACAGAATATATATTCTTCTCATCAGCA
>NW_007747342.1:5868-6197 GCF_000696425.1 Galeopterus variegatus
ATAACATTCAACTTTCCATGAACTTTTTGAAGTACACTTGTGTGTGTGTGTGTGTGTGTGTATAGTATGTGAAAGAGAGAGAGAAAAATAGATGTAGGTATACACACACATGCACACACACATATATGGTTGTGTTTGTGTATATGGGAGTTTATGTGTATGTGTGTGTATATATATATGCATATACATATAGACATATGAGGGTACTTCAAAAAGTTCATGGAAAAATAAAATTAAAAGTCAATGTTAATCTTTTCATGAACTTTTTAAAAATGATATATTTATTTTAATTAACACATTGTAATTGTACATATTTTGGGGATACAATC
>NW_007747342.1:11946-12510 GCF_000696425.1 Galeopterus variegatus
CTGGTGCCTCACCATACTTTTTTGGTTCCCTTAAACTTCTTCAATTTCATACAACCCTCTATGATTGTTGCATCACTTTTATGTCAAGTACTAGATGATATACTTTTGTTAATCATCTCAATACCAGCCATGAAGCATCTGTAGCTTTGATAAAGTCTCTGCCTTAGAGCATATAGTAACTCCAGGTTGTTCTCAGAAAATGAAGAAAGAAGGCCAAATAATTGAGAAACCGTTCAAATAATATAGAACATAATTGCCACTTATTGTTTTCCAAATCAGGGGTTTCCACTTAAGGGAAAAGATTATGGGCTCTAAATTCCTCACCTTTTTCATTTTCTCTTCTCCCTCCCATTATTTTTTCTTCCTATTTTCCCTCTCTTCCTTTGATAGAAGATCCTATATCATACCAAGCTTTAGGCATTAGCTCCTGCTTCTCTATTACAAACAAGTTAAGGAACTTCAAGAAAAAAAGAAAAGAAAAGAAAACAATCCCAGTGGAAAGAGAAAACATTTGAGGATTTACTTAAAGAAAAGGGGGTCAGAATATATGAATTTTGAGATCTA
>NW_007747343.1:0-617 GCF_000696425.1 Galeopterus variegatus
AAGAATCAGAAGAATAGGCTTGGGTCTCCTCCATAAGACTTGGCCTAAGCCTGGATCCCTCTCTGTATCCATCTGTGAGAGAGGATATTGTTCCAAGAGGGAATTGGGCAGCCCCTTTCCGCTGTTCGCTTAGGCCTAAAGCTCTATCTTCCAGCACACATTTTCTTACATTTCCCAATCCATAAGTTCGCTCCTTATTCTTAGGGAAGAACTGAGCCAAAGGGAAACTGTGAGTTGAAATTAGCCAAGAGTGGATACTGACAATTACAGATAAATTATTATACTTCTTTTCTTAGTGATGATAATCATAACGAGCACAATAAACAAATAATAATAATTACTGCTTATTATTATTATGAAGAAGGTAATAACATAATTGACCAAGTATAATATTTAAGTGCTTACTATGTCCCAGACACTGTGACAAAAACGTTATATATATATATATTCTTACTTAATTTTCATAATAATCCAGTGATACGGGAGTATTAAGAATCCTTTTAGAATCAGGAAACAGACTAAGGGAAGTTAAGTAAACTGCCAAAGGTCACAAAGCTAATAAATTGAGGAACTCTGATTTGAGCACGTGTTTCTGATTCCAAAATTGGTTTTCTCAG
>NW_007747343.1:3485-4626 GCF_000696425.1 Galeopterus variegatus
CTGGGCCGGCCCAGCCTCGTGTAAATTTTAGAATCTCACTTTCAGTGCCATCCTCTCCTCTTTCTACTGTTCAATTAGTTACTTCTACACTCATTTTGAATTTTGTCTTAAATTACATAATTCATAGATCTTCTCTTCTTTGTCTGGATAGACCAGGCTGCTTCCTTTTCCCACCTAGATCACTGGGAATAACATTAGCTGTCTTCTTACTAATTGTCCTATAACCATTTCTTATAAATAACAGCAAGGAGCCTAATTTGGAGTTAAAAACTGCTCAAATTTTACTTACAGATAGAAATCATCTTCATTTCTTCAGAATAACACAAAACATATTATGCCATAAAATACAAATTTTCATTTAAGAGGCAGCAGTTGATTTCAACTTAACATTTAATTTTTTCATTTAATAGGTAGCAGTTGATTTCAACTTAACATTTAATTACATTATCATTTAAAAGAGTGCCTTGAATATAATATATTTGATATTTTGTGAGAGAATTCGACTGAGTCAGACACAGAAAAAATGTTTTGATGATAAATAAGGAAAAATCCTAAACATCTTGGCTAGTATTGATTTTGGATGCATTGCTACGTGTGTGAAGATCTGGTTCATTCTTCCTGAAAAATAACCTTTTGTGTTTTGTTACTGGCAGGTGATCTGCTATCATTTTCTTGGGCAGGAGTGCTGGTATGGTGGTGTAGGAATGTATTTTTAAATTATACACTAAAATCACTCAAAAATATCAAATTTTGGTTTATACTTACTTAAAAGTATAATTTAAGAGGCTTATCAGATTTATAGGTGATGCATAGAGTATCATGGTTTTTAGTACTCCATGTGTACTGCATAACTTCAAAAGTACAATAACTGTATTCCTACGTCTCAGACAATTCTTAGGCGTTATATTTCCCATGAAACACGACCCTATAAAGTGAATTTTGATAAAGATCTCAGGCCATGAAAATGCCTATATTGGCTGCTTGGTTGACTATTGAGAGTAGGTGGAGTAGGGTAGTTCTTCTTTGTCCACTGGATGCCATTATCACCCAATCCTCCAATTTTGACAACCAAAAGTATCTCCAGAGACTGCCAAACATCTCACTTGGGGGGCGGTGGGAAGCAAAATTACCCCTAGTTGAG
>NW_007747343.1:5215-9124 GCF_000696425.1 Galeopterus variegatus
AGCAGGGAGAGCTTTCACAATTTCTACAGATCCACACTCTAGCATTCTAGCAGGTCTCACCTCCTCACGCTCATCTCCAACCCCTTTCCCCTCAGCTGACTGCTCATCTTGCTCACTTGCTTTCTTGCATGTGTCTTTCGTGTCTAAAGCCTCTGTTCTTGCTGCTTCCACTGGCCAGAATTCCGTGCCACTATATTTTTACTTATCCCCCTCATCAACTTTCACATTTTGTCTCCAAAATCAGTCCCTCAAAAAAACCTCTCTGCCCACAATCTGAGACAGCAACCCCTTCTCCTCTCTAACATCGCCTTATTTTAGCTCAGCAGTAGAACTTTCTCAATCTGAAGTCAACACATCATTTGCTTACTTTTATTGTCTTATTCTGCCCCCACCCCACCAGAGGCAAAGATGGATCCTGGACAGTCTTATTCTCCCCTGTATCGCGCTGCCTAGAAGACAATAGGTATTTAGCGAATATGCATGAGGGGACAGCTCAGCAGCCCGGGGACCACGTGCCATGCGGAGGACAAGGGACGCTCAAGCCCCTGTCCTTCCCACTGCTGGTCCCAGGCCCTTGGCTCAGGCACGAGGGCCTAGCACCTGCCTCTGCTTTTGTAGCTGACAGTTAAAGGGAGAAAATGCGAGAATTTCGGCCTGGTCCAGAAAACCGCAGATAGCCATTGACAGAAGGTGCTCTCTCTCATCACTGTGAGAACGACCACAACACAGAAAATCGAGTAACTGATTCACTCCCATAAGTAACGGCGATGCACGTTTCCTTCTTCAAGGACAGACTGTAATGTCACTTTCTGCAATTTAGCTCTTAAGGAAATGGCGAAAGCCGCCTAGGATTTGCCTTTTAGCCCTGATAGCACTGATTTGATGAGGACTCTCCTGTAATTTTCACCCATCATACGTCCCTGTTTTCTCTCTGAACGCTAATGCCATTTCTGTCCTTTCATTTCCACTGGTATCTTGGAGTAAAATGAGGCATTTTCCTCTAAGAGTTGAAAAGATCTAACTTCAAAACCAGTGTCCAAAGGCTGCAGGGTGCTTAAGTTAGAAAATCTGTTCAAGTTGGTGTGAAACAACCTCTTCCTGAAGTCATTTCCCTCAAAAGCGCATGCAGAAGGAAGCTGTCGCGCCCGTGGGAAAGCTGCAGTGCGGGGGAGACAAAGTAGAAGCCGGCAACGAGTTCAGTATCAGGCAACAGATTTGGCTCAAATCTCAGACAGATGACCCAATGATGATAACACTTAATAGAGCTTAATGAGGAAGCACCAAAACGTTTCTGAGGTCAGAGGGGGCCAAGCGTTTTGGGATGCGGGGTGGGTGACCCAGGGGGTGCAGGGAATGAGATCCCTAACACTCTCCATTCACTCATGAGTTCTTTTTTTGGCTGATCCCTTATTTAACGAATGATTTAACGTATAGGACTTTGAAAACACGGAGATATTCCTATGCTATAATTTTCTTCTGAAGAGAGTTTTCACAATGATAGAAATGACTTTTCTAAGATATCTCTCAAGATAGCAATGGCATCAGATTGGACAGTCTAAACCCACTGGGTATGGACTCTTACAATGTATTTTTCTTTCCGATGTCTACAGAATTTCCCATGTCTTTTTTGTAATATGACCCAGGGTGTCATATCTCATGTTTGTGGCTAAAGACCCTCTGACAAACCGCCACTTTCTCCTGGTGAGCTACAAGCAGTCATTAAGTGAATCACTGCTAGATACGCCTTCTATGGTAAATCAACATGTCGATTAAAAGCCATTGTCATAGACACGGAAGACGTTTGTTTCTTCTCCTCCTCATGCATCAAGAGGTAAAGGATTTCATTAGTTAGTTGATATCTGAGTATCACTAGTGTCTATCAGTTCTGCTCAACCAGGTGAGATTGCAATGGACATTAGAGAATGTCTGGAGACATTTATGGTTGTCACTATCTTGGGAGGGGTGGTACTATAGGCGTCCAGTAAGTAGAGGCCAGGCTTGCTGAACTGAACATCCCGCAGTGCCCTGGACAGCCCCCCACAACAAAGAATGATCCAGTCCCACATGCCACCAGTGCGGAGGTTGAGACCCTTTACCCATCTCCCCTAATGTTTTTGTATATAATCACGATGTACTCATTAAACTAAGAAATTAACAGTGGGTCAGTACTGTTATGTAAACCCCAGGCTTTATTCAGATCTCCCTAGTTTTTTTGCTAGTGTGCTTTGTCTGTTCCATGATCCACTCTTCCTTGGTCTCCTCCACTCTGAGTTTTTCTGCCTCGTTTGTTGTGACCTTGATGCTTTTGAAGAAGCAGAAGTCCTTACTCCATCAGCTTTATCTTGTGTTTTCTCATGATTTAGATGGAGGATACAAATTTTAGGAAAGGAATACCATACAGGTGACTGGTATTTAAGATGTCTACAAACAATGGTACAAACAGTAACCATGCACATGTATCATAGTTTAGGTGGGCAATTTATGTGCAGGATAAATTCCTCAGCAAAGGTTATGTGCATTTGTGCTTTGATAGTGGTACCAATTTAGCATTTTACCTTCCTTCAATACTGTAACTGCTAGTGAATCAAAATACTTTTTAGCCTAATGTTTCATTGATTTATATTTTTATTCATGTGCCATTACCACTCACCAGCAATGCAAGAAGCTGTCCCTTCTTCACACTTGTACCCACACTGGGGTGATCAAATTTTGGGGTCTCTGCTAATTTGACAGGTGTATTTCTGTGTAGTAGTTTCATCTTGTTGCAGCTGTCCCAGAATCATAAGCCAAATAAACCTCTGTTCTTTATAAATTACCCAGTCTCATATTGGACTAATACAATGAGTTTCTCGTTTCCTTAATTGTAAACAGTCTGTTAATACCATTTGCTGTTGATCATTTAAAAACTGACTTCTAGAAACTTTTTATATATTAAGGCAATTAGCTCTTTCTCTGTTTGGTTCACTATAGTGCCCAAACACCTAGAAGAAAAAGTGGCTCTCTATAAATAATGGCTGAGTGAGTGGACACAATTGCAAATGTTTTCTTAGTCATCTGTCTTTGCTTTATAGTGATCTTCATCATGCAGGAATTTTTTTTTTTTAATTCTATGTATTCTAATTTGGTAGTTGTTTTCTTGGTAGCTTCTGGGTTTTGATTTATAGATAGAAAAGCTTCCTCCATGTGGAGATACAAAAGAATCTTCCTATCCTTACCCAAGTACTTTTTTGGCATTATTTTCTATTTATTTATATTTTTTTCTTATTTATTTATTTATTTATTTTGCTGTTTAAAATTATTATAAATAATTTATTTTTAAAAAAGAACAGCTGTTTAAATTATGTGGCTCATAACCCAGGTACATCCGATTCAGTTGGAAGAAACTCAATTTTTCATGTAGAACCTTGAAAAGGCAATTGTATAAAATCAAACATATAAGGTGATCATAAACTTTGATCAATCAAATAAGTATCTAAATACAATTTTAGACAAGATTTTTGATATATTCGTGCCCCAGATTTATGTTCTATAAAATGAGGTTCTCTTAAATTTTTCATAAGCTATATAAAGTAGATAGCATAGTAAACAGGATAGAGGAGATAAATAATTGTTAGTTGAATGAATTCAAATACTAAGTAAGTGAACTATTGAAGGAATTCATCCTTAATTACATCCACTTACATTTATTACCTCTGACTTTGGAATACTATTGCTATAATTTTAGCCCTCAATAATTCACTAATTATCTTTATCTCCTATCAAATCTGTACACTTTTCAAAGCCAAAGATGGTTTTTATTCCACTTCCATGATCTTTCTTTAAAAATTTTATTTGAATCATATTTGGTTATACATATTTTTGGGGTTCAACAATCAATATTACTACCATATATATTGTTATGAATCATAC
>NW_007747343.1:9211-12506 GCF_000696425.1 Galeopterus variegatus
AAAAAAAAAAAAAAAAAAAATTATTGAATCATAATTGGTTATACATATTTTTGGGGTTCAACAATCAATATTACTACCATATATATTGTTATGAATCATACTTATTCTTTATGTTCCTTGTCTAATCTCTCACATCCCTTTCTCTCTCCCCCCTCTAATTAGCCCAGATTTCTTCTTTCCTTCTGAAAGAGTAACGGTTGCTCTGTTGATTTGTTGCCTAGATGTTCTGCCCAATGCTGAGAGATGTGTTCAGGTACCCCAATTTATCATAGAGCAGATGCTTCTTCTGTCACTCTGGAATGGGCTTTGTGGAGAGAGTCATTCTCTTCTTTTCTTTTTTCTCTGCTGGTGATTTTCCTCATGTCAATGCACTGCAGTAGCTGGCGGACGATCTGTGGACCATCTGCATGGTGTTTGTGGTGTCTAGCCTCTTTTGTAGAAGCAGTGGTTATTGTGGTGGGTGTGGCGGGCAACCCACATGGAGGTGATGTTTCTGGCATGCTCCTTGCTGCTGGTGGTGTGCCTGGTTGTGGGAGGGGGAGTCCAGTGCCGAGCTCCATACCTCAGTCCCTGGGTAGGCCCTGAGGCACTGGTTGTATGCCTGGGCTGAAACTAACTTTCTGTCCTTTGCTTACTTCTAAAATGGGGGTGCTTCCTGTGGGAAACAGTACTTGAGCTCTGTGGTTGAGCTAAATTGCTGCTTTGCTGCTGTTTCCCTAGGGAAGGCTTTTTGTGCAGCTCAGGTTTTAATGGTTGACTTTAAAGGTACTTCTGGCTCTCCAGAGACGTGGTGCACCTGGGTGCTGTAGAAACTCTGATCTGGGCATGAAACTTTTCACTAAACTGCACCCCATGCAATTCTATATTCCTGACCAGTCTCCTCTGAGTGGTCCTGCACTGACTGGGGGGGGCAGATCAGCTGTCCTTGCTGTGCCCCACAGTTCCCCTGGTGGGCCTGTCTCCCCCACAGCCCATACAGGAAACACTTCCCATGGCACAGGCTGTGTGCCATCTCTTGCAATGACTCACCAGCCTCTGAGTGGGTCCTTTTCTTCAGTTGTTTTGACTCCTCTATCCTATGTGGGTCGACAGGAACCCTCTTAGTGGTCTTGCTGGCCTGTGAGCCACCACGGCCCTCTTCTCCCCTGCTGTCTCCAAGCAACTTCATCCAAAGGGCACAGCTGTGGCTTTTGCCGGCTCCTGCTCCATGCACTCAGCAGCTTCAGCCTTAAAGCAGCCGTGGCACAAAATGGTTGGTGAGGTTTTTTTTTTCTCTCATCGTGGCTTCTCATGCCTTCACTCCGTAGGTCTCTCCTCCTCTTCCCCTGAGCTCTAGCAGCCCCAGCTTGGCTGTTGTTGCTTTTTTATAGTTGTATATTTGTTGATTTGTGGGAAAGAGTGATGCTGGGGACCGTCTATTCTGCCGTCTTGACTGAAAGCCTTTTATGTCATTATTTTTTAAAGTTTTGTTCCATCTGGAATATATTTTTGTAAGAACAGATGATCCAACTTTTTCTCCCAAATGCCTGCTCAGTTGTCCTCCAATACCATTTATTAAATTTACCTTTTCCCACACAGAACTGACATGCTATCTTTTTCATAAACTAAATTCTCATGTATTCAGCATATGTCTGAACTATTTCTTTCCCCTGATTGATAATTTTATTGATGTGCTAATACCATACTATTTAATTATTTTGGCTTTATTGTGGATCTAATCATCCCTCATTTTCTCCTTAATAATTTTTTCTTGCTATTCTTGCTTGTTTTATTTTCCAAATAAATCCTAGAAGTAGTAGTACATCTAATTTAAAAATTATTTTGGTATTTTTATTAAGACCACATTAAATTTATGGAGATCACAACTGAATGGGAATTGACAAAAAAGGGGTCTCTATGGTCATTCTAATCAATAACATGGTACAAATTTTGCTAAATGGAGTCTTTTGTGTCCCTCAGGGAAACTACAGTTTTCTTAACACTTCAAGTTGAGTTTATCACAAGGTAGTTTTTTAGCTTCTGTTATAAGTAAACTTCCTTCTTTCATTTTGTCTTCTAATTAATTGTGAGCTGTATGTGTCAAAAAATTGATTTCTATAAATTACTATGGTACTCCATTAATTGCCGAGTTATCTATTTTTGTAGTAGTTTTTGTTCCTCTAATGTTCTTTATCTTTTTTGGTCTAACTGTATTAGCTCCGACCTGAATTTAATTCAACTTAATTCAGTATTAACTATGCTAATAACACTGCAGTTAGTAGATATCTTTTCCAATTCAAACATACTATTCATTTTTGAACTGAGATTAATCTACTTTACCAGGTTAGGGAAACCTCACTTGGTTTCCGTTTTATTAATTTTTTTTTTATAAAGGGATGGTGACTTTTGTTAGATGTATTTTAGGAACCTATGAAAATGATTATGATTTTTCACTTTGGATTTTCTGATGGGATGAAATGTAGTAATCATGAATATATCATTCCTAGTATGGAACCGTCCTTGCACTACTAGAATACATCCTACCTGGACAAAGTATATATTTCTTCTAATGTACTGCTGGATTCTGTTTCTCATATTTTATTAGCTTTTGTTTTTTGCTAAATTTTTTTCAGAGATATTGACCTATTGTTAGTTTGGGGGACTAGGGAGGAGTTCCAATCTTTGATGGGTTTTGGTATCACTGTTATTCCGGCTTCATTAAAAAAAAGCTTGGAAGGTTTTGTTCTTCTGAAAAATTTTTCATCAATAAAATTCCAATACAAACAAGTAAAGCAGTTATTACTATAGGTTGGTTAATTTATGTATTAAACAGGATTTTTGTGTTGATGTAGTAATCAACACATACACTTAGTCTCTAAGGGAAAAATAAATCCCAAGTTCAAAACAACCGACCTCATTAAAATTTCTGGATAGAGATTGTTGGATTCTGTCTTTCTCCTGAGATTCTATACCAAAACTCCCTTTAGGACTTTAAAGGGTTTTGAGCACATCCATTTCCAGACACCATCTCTGCACTGAAGAGGGTCTGAGGAGAGGTGCAGCACTAACAGACGTGGCAGCTGCGCACTGGCCTCCCATGTGTGGGTGTGAGGGCCGTGCACGCCGAGGCTGGCACCTGCATGGGAAAGCTGGTGGAACCTGCGGAAAGGGAGAGCAGGCCGAAGAGGAAGGCTCCTCCTGAGTGCCGACTAAAGGACAACTGGCAGCCTTGAGAAAGCACCATGAAGAGGAGATCGCTCATCACAAGGAGGAGACTGAGCATCTGCAGAAAGAAACTGAACAGCATAAAGACAGA
>NW_007747344.1:0-1748 GCF_000696425.1 Galeopterus variegatus
CCCGTGCGCGTCAGGGCGCATGCGCGCAAAGTTATGCCCAACACTCCATGAGTAGATCAATTCACTCACCAGGGCACAGTCTTCACAATCTAATCACCTCTTAAAGGCCCCACTTTTCAAATAATGTAATTGGATTTTCCACCCTCTTAACACTGGTACAATGGAGATCAAGTTTCCAGATCCAAATACATCTGGGAATGTAATGAAGGAACGAATGACCTACCATCCCAAAATATGCTGGATTGGTATATTAATTATTCCAAGCTAAAAACATTGGATAAGTTGTAGTTTCAGAAAGGGGTAGCTGACCTGTCCTTTCCTGCATGCAGCAAGCCATCAAGAGTCTTCTAAGAGAGGTGTCCTCACTGCTCTTGGGTGAGAAAATAGCTCTTATCACCAGAGTTTGGGAATAAGGGCTACAATGGACCTGAATAAGTAAAACTCTCAATGTAGCTCTTATCTTCCACTAGCTTTGCACCCCTCCCATATCTCCTACTGACTCCGCTAGAATTTACTGCCCCTAGCCAGAGCCCCTTTGTCCTGCCATTTCTTTACTAATTTATTGTTCTTCATAGAGTATAAAAGCATCTTGCTTTGGCCACTTCTTTGGACATTACTCTCTTGTGAAGATCCCCATGTACATGTAAAACTAATAAAACTTGTATGCTTTCTCTTGTAAATCCATGTTGTGTCAATCTGGTCCCTAGATCCAGCAAAAGAGCTCACATAAGAGCTAACCCCTATAGCAACATATGCTAATGACTGCATTACATATAAATGGTAGAAAACATGAATTATTCTGGAAAAAAATTGGATTGTATGAATTGTTTTTAAACATCAACAATCAATTCTCCAGTTCTCAGATACCATCTCTCTAATTCTCCAATACCAACTAGGTGTCCAACAATTCAATTCAATTCTTACATTAACTATCTGGAGTTAGACCCCACAGGTTAAGGGATCACTCCCACAAGGCTATCCCACTTCAGACACCAGTTGCAAGTCCCAGGTCACCAGGCTACCTGCACTTCTGTCCCACTTGGCTATAAATCCGGGGGTTCCAAGACCCTCTCCTCAGGTTTGGTAATTTGTGAGAATGACTCACAGAACTCAGGAAATGATTTTACTTACATGTACCAGTTTATTATAAAGGATATAACTCAGGAACAGCCAAATGGAAGAGATGCATAGGACAAAGTATGGGATTGGGGGTGGGGGAAGAGCTTGCATGCCCTCTCCAGGTGCACCACCCCCTCAGCATGCAATGTGTTCACCAACCCTCCACACCTCATTGTTTAACTCTTTTTATAATGCAGTCTCCAGCCCCTCTCTGCTCCCCGGATGCGAAGGGGTGAGGCTGAGAGTTCCCATCGTCTAATCAAGTAGTCCTCATCCTGAGGCAATCTAGGGGCCCCACACAGAGTCACCTCACTAGCATAGACTTAGGTGTGTTCTAAAGGGCTCATTATGAGTAACAAAAGATACTCCTATTGCTCAGAAAATTCCAATGGTTTGGGCCGGCCCGGTGGCACACTCGGTAGAGTGCGGCGCTTGGGAGCGCAGCGGCGCTCCCGCCGAGAGTTCAGATGCCATATACAGACTGGTCCGCTCACTGGTTGAGCGCAGTGCAGGCGCGACACCGAGGGTTGCGATCCCATTACCGGTCACGAAAAAAGACAAAAAAGGAAAAAAAAAAAAAAGATGTGAAAGAAAACATGAGAAATTTTTCTATAATCTCTAAGTGAAAA
>NW_007747344.1:2689-4100 GCF_000696425.1 Galeopterus variegatus
TATATATATATATATATATGTATATATATATATATATATGAGTGTTGGAGTGAGCAGGTCTGATGCCATGTGGGGACCTAAAACCTCATGGGCTGTAGGCAATTTTAAAAGGACACAGTTTTTTTCTTGGCATGCATTTCTCTGAGTTCCCTCTTTTCCCAATGGTTATTTGGTATTTTGAGACTTGGTTAAGGGACAAGATGACATTATTTACATTAATTGTAAAGTTCTTTTCCAGCTAGCCTGAAGCTGCAGACTTGTCTATACTACCCAGACCCTGAGGTAACAGCAAGGACATGAGCAAAAACCAGATAGACCCTTGGCAAGCCCCTCCCTCCTTATTTCCATTTTCCAGGATTCAATCCCTCAGCCCCCTCTTAACAGCTCCTCAATAAATCTGAGTCTTTGGGATGTGGCTTTAGTCTGACCATTCTCCTTCAGGTTTATTGGATAGTCTAGCCTAACATTTCTTCTTGGGTCACTGGTATTCCTAAATAAAAGCTGACTTCCATTTTCCCTAACATTTGACTTTTTTTTTTTTTGGCGGCTGGCCAGTTTGGGGATCCAAACCCTTGACCTTGGTGTTATCAGCACCATGCACTCCCAGGTGAGCCACCAGCCAGCCCCCAACAATTGACTTTTGAGTGGTTCATTTTTGAAAGGGGGCAGGCAGCCAGACCTATGCCTGGTATCACAAAATCCAGATGCCCGCAAAAGAAAAAATAAATAAGTATATTTGACTTGGTGAAAAACATTTTTTTGACGTTTAATTGGAATAAAAATTACAGGGAAGCCCAAGGGGGTCCTGAGACTGTGGGCCATGAGCCTTAGCCCACCTGCCACCAATGGCAACCAGGCCAGCAATGGAGCCAGCCATGAGCCAGCCCCACTCCCTCCCTTTTACCCTCCCATCTTAGAATGTACTTATTAAAAAGTTAAAAAAAAAAAAATTGGTCTCAATAAAAATATTTGCAGTAAGATAAAATTTTTTAAAAATAATACATAAGATACAGGGACCATCGCAACACGGATCTTAAAGGGTTAATTTCCATAAAACTTAATGAGCTCCTACAAATGTGTAAGAGTCCAAAGAGAAAAACAGACAAAAGACATAAATAGGAAAACTGAGTCAAAAAAGTTAAGTCATTTGATCAAGGCCACATAGTGGTAAACTGACTCTAGAATTCTAATACACTGCCTGCCTCATTAGAGCTCTGATTTAAGATTTTCTTCTTCATTGAAATCCTTTCTGAATCAAATGGCTAAACATCTGCTGCCACCTCAGTTTCTCCAACCAAGGACTAAACTGGATTTGCTCCCACAATGTAGCTTGACTTTTGAAAGTTGGGGTTGGGCCAGCCCGGTGGCGCACTGCTATAGTGCGCCGCTTGGGAAGCGCGGCAGCGCTCCC
>NW_007747344.1:5479-6364 GCF_000696425.1 Galeopterus variegatus
AGATGCCTAATTAAAATCTACAATATTTGTCCATCCTGGATTATTTGCATTATTTTGCCCTTTTAAAAAATATTGCATTAAAATATTATAGATTCTGATTACTGAGATTTTTGGAGCTCCCATAAATTTTGCACCTTAGTAGAGTGCAAGTCCCTCCATACATATGTAACAGTAGTTATTGTTTTCGGTTTTGTATTTTTATTTTTACCAGTTGTTATAATAAATCTGTATGCACACCAAGTAACGTCTGCAGAATTAATCATGAGTCTCTTCTACTGTGCAGTGCTATTCCTCAAACTTATATAGATGCTTCTGTGATTCTCAAATACACAAACCCACTTAAAAGCATTACTCACTGCAGCCTGAACAGCAGAAGATTGCAAACAGTCTAAATGTTAGCCAGTTGGTGACAGGTTAGTTATGTCATTCCTACAAAGAATATCACGCAGCTGTTAAGAATGACAATTTCCCATGTGCATTGATATGGAACAATCTGCAAGATACTTCAATACACCCAACACTGTGTATCATGAATCGCCATTTGTGTGGGGAAGTGATCCCATTCCCGTGTTTATAAATTTAGAAAGCGTCTGGGGAGCTCAGGGGAATTAAGAGTATCTAAAGACAACTGTGCTTGTCTCCTGCATATTGAACTAGAGGAGGGAGGGAGACTTTTCATCAAATGCCCTTTGGCACCCTTGGAAATCAGAAAAATTTTCATTATTATTTATTTAAAATAAACACAAAGCATTACTGAGTATCTGGAATACGGGCAGGGTCGGGAGGGGGGAGAGGTAGACACCAGAAAACAATTGTGGAACTTTTTGGGAACGTCTTATTTTAAAAAAGAGTCCTCTCAAAGGCTGGACACCACTGTCAATCCAG
>NW_007747344.1:7076-19580 GCF_000696425.1 Galeopterus variegatus
AAAGCGGCCCCCGCCCGCTGGGCTGGCAGCCACGCCGGGCCTGGGCCTCCGAGGGGAGGGGACAGCAGCCCCCGGTCCCTGGAATCTGGGACAAACCCAGTGTCTGTGGGACTCTTAATGTGGTTTCTGTTGGGAAAGTCACTGGTTCATTTTTCCCCGCTGAACAGGCTCGTTTCTGGCGCCGGAGACATCAAGCTTACCAAAGACGGCAACGTGCTGCTGCATGAAATGGTGAGCGCCTGCTCTGCTGGGGCAGAAAGGTCTTGGTTTTCCGTACTACGTTTGATTTGTAGAAAGATTTCAAATGTTCATTCTCAGTCCTGGAGAAAATTGTATTGATCGACTCTCAACAGGGTGATGTTTCATACAATGAAGGGAGAGGAAAAGTGATGTCAGTAGTAGCCCTGGAATCGACAGGCCTCCATTTGAATCTCTGCTCTTCTGCCATTTACCGTCTGGGTTAAGGATCGTAATTGTTAAAATTAATTATAACAAAATCTGAAAAATTAAGGGTAACTGATTGACAGATGGGCAGAATATGGCAGAATGATTACGGGTTTTCTCTTTTTTAAACTAATTTTTCTGTTAATCTTATCTCCATCTCCAACTGGAGGGGAGGTAAAATTGTCTCTTTGCTTTAACATTTCTAAGTCCCGGAGATCTAGAAAATGAAATTATCGAGGGCAGCATCCCTTACTCATACTTAAGTTCCCAAAACCCAGTAGTTGAAATCCAAGAGAAGGAAATGACTTGCCTTTGGTTTGAGTTAAGATAAAATTTAGGGTTTTAATAGTAGTATACCATGCCATCAACATCCAGAAAGATGTCTTCAGTAAGGATTAGCTAATTTAGGAGGCATTGTTTGTTTTTGTTTTTAATTTTATTTGGTTTTTATTGCGAGATACAATGTAAGTACAGAGAAGTACATTAAACACTTACGGTTTAAAGAGTAAAGTGAACAGTTGAAGCCAGCACCTTAGCTAATAAGTAAATCATTGTCCCCACCGCAGAAGACCTCTCCCCCTTTCACCTCTCTTCAATCTCCAGGGGTCTGTTTTTCAGGTTTTTTTCTGTGAAAATTAACAGATCGACAGGAAAGTTGAAAAAATAATTAGAACCAAGTATGCCCTTTACCTAGATTCACCAGTTGTTTACATTTTACTCCATTTATTTTTTTTCCCTGAACCATTTGGAAATGAGTTGTAGACATGCCATTTCATATCTAATATACTCTGAGCAAGAACATTCATTCTTCCACATAATCACAAAACTTATCATAGCTATTAACATTGATATCGTATTATATACAGTCCATCTTTGTCTTCACAGTTGTTCCCTCAAATGTTCTACCTGTTTGCTGTTTTCCCATATCCAGTAGAAAAGTCTGTTCATAATCTGGCATTATTTGCTTATTGATATAACTCTGAGAAATATATAGTATCATCTATGTGGTATTCTTGCCAAAAATATTTAACACCAGCAAACTTAACTAATGGGATACTGGAGAAGATGACTGGCCTAGATTCTTGAAAATTGTTAGTGTCCTCATAGATAAAAGGCTGGAGAACTATTATAGATTAAAGGAGAATAAAAACAATCACACATTTTATTTGAAGTATATTTGGACTGCTTCATTTTAAGTTATTTAAGTGATTCTTTTTCTGCTTCCAGCAAATTCAACATCCAACAGCCTCCTTAATAGCAAAAGTAGCAACAGCCCAGGATGACATAACTGGTGATGGTACTACTTCCAATGTCCTCATCATTGGAGAGCTGCTGAAACAGGCGGATCTCTACATTTCAGAAGTATATACGACTCTCTTATTTCTTTGGTTATTATGTGTAGGAAATGTCAGAAATAAGTCTAATATGAATGTCTAATATAAGTCAGTGTATATTAGTAGTAGCAGAGGCCATACAGTAGAATGTAAAGATCAAGGAGCTTAAATCTGGGAACTTGGGTCTTCACGCTGGTCTGACACAAATTTATTTTATTTATTTATTTATATTTTATTTTATTTTATTTTATTTTTATTTTTATTTTTTATTTTTTTTTCCTTTTTGTCTTTTTTTCGTGACCGGCAACAGATCGCAACCCTCAGTGTCACACCCGTACTGGACCGGGACCGGCAACTGAATCACAACCCTCGGTGTTGCGCCCGCACCTCGCTCAGCCAGTGAGCGGTCGGTCTGTATGTGGGATCCAAACCCTCGGGGAGTGCCGCCGCGCTCCCAAGCGGCGCACTGTAGCAGTGTGCCACCAGGCCGGCCCCTTTATTTTATTTTTTCCTTTTTGTCTTTCTTCGTGACTGGTAACGGGATCGCAACCCTTGGTGTCGCGCCCGCACTGTGCTCAACCAGTGAGTGGACCGGTCTCTATATGGGATCCGAACCCTCGGCAGGAGTGCCACTGTGCTCCCAAGCGCCGCACTCTATCGAGTGCACCACCGGGCCGGCCCACAAATTTATTTTTGATCTTGGATGAGATATAGATCCTTCCTTGGCCTGAAAATAATTTTTTATCAAGTTACATTGTATATGTGATTTCTGTCTTTCCCTAGAACATAGATTTGAGATCCACAAATGGAATGTTCAGAACTAGGCATATTTATAAAGAAAAGGACAACCAAAAGCTTACATTAAGTAAGAATTCTGCAACTTTTTTAGCCGTGAGTAGTTCCAAGGTTAAAGCAGACCTCAGTGACTACTAATCTACTGTCAAATTTCCTGAGGGCTGACTGGTTAGCTCAGTTGGTTAGAGCATGGTGCTAATAACATCAAGGTCCAGGGTTAGCTCCCTGTACCAGCCAGCTGGCCCCCACAAAAGAAATTTCTTGGGAAGAAGGAGAGCAGACTCTTAGTTTCTGTTTATTTTTGTTAGTAAATGATGTAAATTAACTTCAGAATGTTATAGAAAAGATGCAGTGTTCCTACTGACTCCAAATTGTTAGGACACAGCTTTGCGTTTGGGCAATATTCCTGGTAGTTTGCACAGTGAACATCCAAGTGTGCTTTGTAGTTCTCTTGGCTTTGACTCTGTGCTAGAGCAATGTCTGTTCTTTTCCTCTGCATTGAAAGGAGTGTTTATCCTTTTAAATGTATTCAGAAAGCCAGCACAGTATATTACCTTAATTGTAGTAAGCAGTATAAATGATCCAGAATATCACTTCAAAAATTTCCTGAACATTATCATGAACTATAGCTGCAACTAGTTGAAGATGAAAGTATTAGCGATGGTTTTGTAATTGTGTGTTTATTGTAGGGTCTTCATCCCAGAATAATCACTGAAGGATTTGAAGCTGCAAAAGAAAAAGCCCTTCAATTTTTGGAACAAGTCAAAGCAAGCAGAGAGATGGACAGAGAAACACTTATAGATGTGGCCAGAACATCTCTTCGTACTAAAGTTCATGCTGAACTTGCAGATGTCTTAACAGAGGTATGTGTTAAATTTAGTATGTGTCTTAGTACAGTACACCTCTCTGGAAAGTCCTTGACAGCAGAAACATCAGGATACTTACCAATTCCATTTTTTTTTTTTTTGAGACTGACTGGTATGGGAATCCGAGCCCTTACCTTGGTGTCATAACACCAGCTCCCAATTCCAGTTACAGGGTGCTATGTCTGAAAGTCTTCACAACAGCACCCTGTGTGAAATAAGTGGGTTCAGTTTTGTGGTAATGATACCTAATCTGTGTCTCTAAAAAGTAAAACGAGTAAATAGTATACCTTACCAAGGCCGGCCCGTGGCTCACTCGGTAGAGTGCGGTGCTGATAACACCAAGGCCACGGGTTCGGATCCTATATAGGGATGGCCGGTTTGCTCACTGGCTGAGCGTGGTGCGAACAAAACCAGGCCAAGGGTTGAGATCCCCTTACCGGTCATCCTTTAAAAAAAAAAAAAAAAAAAATAGTATACCTTACCAGGTTATAAAAGTATAATTGCAGCTTTCATTAAAAGTTTGTAAAGTGGAGATTTCATTATTATAAAGCTTCCAGTTGTTAACATTCATAATAAAATAGCCAGAAGGATGTTAGTAATTTATTAGGTAATTACAAACTGAGATTTCAGAAGTGTAAATTACTTCAGCCCTTTATATATAAGGTATTCTGTTTGCTCATAGAAAAAGACTTAAAGCAATTCAGGGGTTCTAAAGTGAATAAACTGTCTACTTTAAGCTTCTCTGAAGAACAACCAACTTAAATGTTTGACCTTCTGCAAACTGAATTTTATTTAATGGTTATTCTTTGTAGGCTGTAGTGGACTCCATTTTGGCCATTAAAAAGCAAGACGAAGCTATTGACCTTTTCATGATTGAGATCATGGAAATGAAACATAAATCTGAAACTGATACAAGGTAGGTGGTAGAATGCTATGAAATACTATTCAAGGGTGTTTAGAAATTTACAGGGGCTTTATACAATATATATTTTAGTGCATTTTTTTTATGTCTGGATATAAAATGTGTAAATGTATATTTACAAATTGAATAAATTGCTAGGTGAGTATTATATTTACTCTTCATAATATTTCCTCTTGAAGTGAGGGGAATGGTGTGCTGTGCATGTTCTTAGATATTGTTTTTCACAACCGACCTGCCTAGCTTTCACCCAAAAGTCCTATTTAAATAATTCAAGAAATAAAGCTGATTGTTTGAAAATTATCAGTATAGTCTCAGGTGTTTTTATTTTGTTAATATTTGTTATATCTCTGTCTGGGAATAAAAATATAATTTTCTTATGTGTTTTAACAGCTTAATCAGAGGGCTTGTTTTAGACCATGGGGCACGGCATCCTGACATGAAGAAAAGAGTAGAAGATGCTTACATCCTCACGTGTAATGTGTCATTAGAATATGAAAAAACGTAAGTTTATAGCCCCTTAAAAATGGAATAGAGGAATAGAGGAGCTTGGTATTTTGGGCAAGTCACTTTATAAAATTCATTTTCCCCAGTGTAAGGACAGTAATGCCTCTACTTGGTTTGCGAGAACTATAAAAACCACCTCTGAAAATGTACAAGGGGAAATTGGAGCTCAGTGACTCATTTGTTAAATCTTAAGACCAGTTCAGTTTCTGAGGCTGCTATCTTATCTTTTACTCAAAAAATAAACATTTCTTCCTGTTCTGTACCTTTTTCTTAAATAGAGAAGTGAATTCTAGCTTTTTCTACAAGAGTGCAGAAGAGAGAGAAAAACTAGTAAAAGCTGAAAGAAAATTCATTGAAGATAGAGTTAAAAAAATAATAGAACTGAAAAAGAAAGTCTGTGGTGATTCAGATAAAGGATTTGTTGTTATTAATCAAAAGGTGAGAATGAAAAATTTGATATATAAGTTAAAAGTCTGTATTATTCCTTTTATGTTTAAGGTGAAAGGTGTTGAAACTAATTTTTTTGTTATAGGGAATTGACCCTCTTTCCTTAGATGCTCTCGCAAAGGAAGGCATAGTAGCTCTGCGCAGAGCTAAAAGGAGAAATATGGAGAGGTATGTGTAGTAGTATCTGAGTAACGTGAATTTTACTTATTTTGCAAATGATTTGGGATTGTTGTTTTTCCCCCAATTTTATTTTTCTATTTTATTGTGATAAGTGTAAATAACAAAATTTAGCTTTTTGGGGTGGGAAGGGGTGCTGGTTGGTACAGGACTCAAACCCTGGACCTTGGTGTTATCAGTACTACAAAACTTACCACTTTAACCACTTTTTTTTCCCCCCCTTTTTGTCTTTTTTTGTGACCGGTAACGGGATCGCAACCCTCGGTGTCGCGCCCGTACCGCGACCGGCAATGGGATTGCAACCCTCGGTGTCGCGCCCGCACCGCGCTCAACCAGTGTGTGGACCGGTCTCTGTATGGGATCCGAACCCTCGGCGGGAGTGCCGCCGCGCTCCCAAGCACCGCACTCTCCCGAGTGCGCCACCGAGCCGGCCCAACCACTTTTAAGTGTACAATTCAGTGGCATTAACTACATTCACATTTTTGTGCAACCATCACCACTCTCCATCTCCAGAATTTTAAGACCGAATAATAATCCATTGTATGTATGTACTACATTTTGTTTATCCATTCATCTGTCAGTGGACATTTGGGTTGTTTCCACCTTTGGCTATTGTGTATATTGCTGCTATGAATATCAGTATATACCTGTTTTATTTTTAAACCATGTACATATTTTTTCTCGTTAAGAGACAGCATCAAGAATATTCAGAGAAATACTTTCTCTCAGAGAGCTCACCCACAATAAAGAGCTTTTGACCACCTTTAGATTTCATATCTGAGGGGTACAGTCAGCCCTCCAAATCCATCAGTTCCACATCAATGGATTTAACCACAGATTGAAAATATTCGGGAAAAGAAATCGTGTCTGTACTGAACATGTACGGATTTTTTTTCTTGCCATTATTCCCCAAACAATACAGTATAACAACTGTTTACATTGTATTGTTATAATGAGTAATCTAGAGATGATTTAAGTGTATAGGAGGATGTGCAAATACTATGCCATTTTATATCAGGGACTTGGGTATTCGTGGATTTTGGTGTTCATGAGAGGGCCTGGAACCAATCCCCCACAGATAATGAAAAGACCACTTTTCAGCTGGTTAATGGTGACTGGAAAGGCTTAGGTTAAAATACATTTTAGAATATAATTTTAGTATGTAATTCTGAAAAACTGCTTCTTAAATTTTTTTTCTTTTTTTTAAAAATCATAACTGGTAACATTGCTTATACATCTCCCTTAAAACACTTTAATATTTCAGGCTGACTCTTGCTTGTGGTGGGGTAGCTCTAAATTCTTTTGATGACCTAAATCCTGATTGTTTGGGACACGCAGGACTTGTCTATGAGTATACATTGGTAAGTGTATCCCACCTGCCCATCCCTGTTAATTCTTTAGTAGAAAACTTCATTCAGACTTGGGATCGGATTTTTCTTTGCTTACTTAAGTCTTGATGGTGTATGTTTACTAACAATAAGCCATTTCTTTCATATGTGATTTTTCAAAGAGAAATTTGCTTTAATGTGATCAGTGGTGGTCATTATTAATATGCTACTTACCATTCTTTCCATTAGCTCTTCCCTTCTTTTCATTCTTTGCACAAACAAATCTTGTTTTTGAAAATATATCTTCTCTGCACATAGGGAGAAGAGAAGTTCACCTTTATTGAGAAATGTAACAATCCTCGCTCTGTCACATTATTGATCAAAGGACCAAATAAACACACACTCACTCAAATCAAAGACGCAATAAGAGATGGCTTGAGGGCTGTCAAAAATGCTATTGATGATGGTAAGATTTCAGTGTATTTAAATTGTATTTTGGTTTTTTGTTTGTTTGGGGGCCAGTGCAGGGATTAATAAATTGTATTTTTGCTGGTCCAAAAGGCGCATGGCTGAATACTGTGTTCTTTTATCAGTAGTTTACACAGCCAGACACCATGCAAAAGTAGTCTTCCCTTTAAAATGACTATGATGGTATGCTAAGTTTTTTCATAGCATGTCATTATTAAAGGTGAATACAAATAAATGAACTAATACTACTAGTTTGCAAGGGCTGCTAAGTGCTAGTTAAGTAGAACCATTCTGCTGTTTGATATTTTAGTTGCTTGTATTGTAGCTTTCAAATGCAGTATTTAGATTGATGTGGTTATGGTGAATTTGTAAGAAATTAATGGTTTTCGTGTGTGTGTGTTTTCCTTGTAATTGGTTCTAGAGGTTTGGGTTTTTGTTTTTTTTTTTGTCACTTAGCATTTCTCTTTTCCCCATCTGTCAGGCTGTGTGGTTCCAGGTGCTGGTGCAGTGGAAGTGGCAATGGCAGAAGCCCTGATTAAACATAAGCCCAATGTGAAGGGGAGGGCCCAACTGGGAGTCCAAGCGTTTGCTGATGCATTGCTCATTATTCCCAAGGTGTGGCTACTTTTAACAGTGAATTTTCTGGACTATGCTAAACCATTTTGATAATGTAGGTTTTTTCATAATGTGGATTTTGGATAAACGAGTTTGATCATCTAAATGTATTTGGTTCCTCTTAGGAGGCTTAAATATCTGAAGCTTCAGATGGCAAGAGATAACTATTTTAAGATTTGAAGCATAAGGGTTATACTTGAGTACAAGCTTTTTGTTTTTGTTTTAAATAGATGAATATCGTCTATTTTGTACTCGTTGGGAGTATAGTTTTAAATTAATTAAAAATACTGTTCATTTATTGTAGACTTCACCGTCAATGCTTAGATCCTTTCTTTTCAAGCATTAAATTTGTTTACTTTAGGTTCTTGCCCAGAACTCTGGTTTTGACCTTCAGGAAACATTAGTTAAAATTCAAGCAGAACATTCAGAATCAGGTCAACTTGTGGGTGTGGACTTGAACACAGGTAAGAGAATGCAACTATATGTAGGGGAGAGAACTAGATTCCTAGGTGAGGTAAAGCCAGGAAGATCAAAAATGGGACCATCCTTGTACCTGCCAGCTTCACAAAAAGAAAAAAAAAAACTGGAGCAAAAGAATCTTGGATAGTTGCTTTATAGTTTGACACCAGTGCTATCAAGGAACTCTTAGTTCTAAATTGGAATAAAGTATACAAAAGTGGAATGCCTAGATAATTAAGGGAATAGAAATGAAGACTTTCAAAAAAACAGGTTGAAGATGTTGCTCAGTGGGGGGTTTTAACCCCACTGAGGGTTTTATCAATTAAATTTGGTAAGAAAATACATTAAGTGATCATATCAATGGGTGAAAAAACTAAAAAGGTTAGCAAGAAATGCTGGGAAAAGAGACTAATAAATCTAATGAAACTATTATAGTCCTGATCTTCAGCACTGTAACAACACAAATTATACAAGTACAAAATGGAAGACAGATACCACGTACATCTGTGCAATATTTGTAACTTTTTTTTGGTGGCTGGTTGAAAAGACTTATTGTTATCAACATTAACAGAAAAGGTTTCTGGAATGAGGGAAATGATGTCTATTTTAGCTAGATTATAGTGCAACTGCTTTACTTTAGTACAGATAAACAAGAATGTGTCCAGAACAGACACAAGAGTACCCTATTACTGATAGTCTTTTAAGTAGATAGAGGTCAGCAACTCATCAAAAGGTATTGTGGACAGGAGTTATGGTTTGGAGTAGAAAATTGGACTAATAGAGCAGCTTTGGATTCTCATAGTTGTTACTGAAGGAAATGAGTAATTAGTGATGAGCAAAGAAGCACACAATACTCTGTCCATCTGATCTTATTACTATATGTGATTTTAAGAAGACTTGGTTACCTTTCAGGTGAGCCAATAGTAGCAGCAGAAGTAGGAATATGGGATAACTACTGTGTAAAGAAACAGCTTCTTCACTCCTGGTAAGTTTGGGAAAACCAAAACTAAAATAACCTTTAGGGAATCATCATACTCCTTTTATTTGGTACATTCTGCCTAGTTACACACCACCACCACCACAATCCCAAACAGTGCAGTCAACTGGAAATATGGAAACTAAATTAGCCATCTACACATAAAGGGGAAAGGGGAAATTTAATTGGATGTAACATGTGCAGTTTAATTGGAAATGGGAAATTGAGTTGAATTAGGATTCATGTTGTCTGAACCATCTGATTTGTTTTCCCCCTTTCAGCACTGTGATTGCCACCAACATTCTCCTGGTTGATGAGATCATGCGAGCCGGAATGTCTTCTCTAAAAGGTTGATTTGAAGCTTGTCTTGTACCATATGAATCTTGAAGACTCTACAGAGTGATCCTGAGGAATACAACTGTGGAATTTTTGTCCAAGCTTCAAATGATTTTCAAAGGAATTTTCTTTTCCCTTAAGAAAACAGGAGAGAACACTGGCACCTATTCAAAATCTGAAGTTCTGAAAATATAATTACAGTATTTTTTAAACTGCACTGAGCATATACACAAAAAGGAGGTCCTTTTATTCCAATGAACAGGATGTTTTGCTTTTGTGCAGTGACATAAAATTATGTTAGATAAGCATATGTTATCTATCTTGTTATTAAAAATATTCCTTGAAAAACAGTTTTAATGGCTTAATAATTTCTTATAAATGTATTTTAAATTATCCAACAGTTCCCTATTAAGCATTTGTTTTAAATATTTATGCTAATACAAATAACACGTAAGTCAAGATTTTGAAAGCATCCCTCTACTTTGTATAAATTTCTGTAAGATTACCAGATTAGTTGGACTTCACACTTCTGAAATATCTTTGCTCCCCAGAAAAGTTAAGTTGTAGGAAGAGGAATGAACTAGGAGCAAGGTACTTGAGAGCTGCAAGTATAGAGTGGCACAAATTGAAATAGAGAAAGGTAAAAAGGTGGCAGAGGTAGAAAGATGGCTGAAGGCATAGTGGCTAAGGGCTGAGTGAGAAGAAGGCCAAAAGATAGGGTCTGAGGAATATCACAATCTGGGATCTACCTTTGAGGAACTTACAGTGCTTTTCTGGAGACAACACCGTGAAGTGGTACATCCAGCCAGAGAAGTGTGGCCTATTGGAAACCACACTGTAAAGAAATCTGATTGTCGAAGGTTTGGATCCCCCTGGCCAGCTGCAAAAACAGAGTCCTATCTCTTGCTAACCAGGTCTTTAAGTCATTTTACACTTTTGGATCTTGGTTTTTTCCTGTGAAATAAGAAGGTTGAAGTAAAGATCCTTTTTATTCTGTGATTTTCTGGGGGCATTCACACATCAAGTTATTTGATGATAATCATTGTACACTTGTGCAAAGTGTCAGGGATGCACTGGCAAAATAGAGGTAGTCCCTTCTCTTCTTTTTTTTTTTTTTTTTTGACCGGTAAGGGAATCACAGCCCTCAGCACGGTGTGGTCAGCACCACACTCAGCCAGTGAGTGCACCGGCCATCCCTATATAGGATCCGAACCCGCGGCCTTGGTGCTACCAGCACCACATTCTCCCGAGTGAGCCACGGGGCTGGCCCTCCTTCTCTTCTGGAGCATATAATATAATGGTGAGAATCACTAAGAATTGATAATAGTGGAGAGGAAGAGGCAGAGAAACAGCACGAACAGAAATATGGATAGAAAGTGCTAGATATTTTTCAAGGTATAGTGTCTAGATTTACCTAGCTGGGACAAAAGGTTGTGCAAAGGTATGAAGAAGTAAGTGAAAATCTACCATATGCCCAACATTGCACACATTTTTTTTAATTCATACGGCTACCACCTATGAGATAGATGTTATCTCCATTTTACAGATGAAGAAATTGAATCTCAGATTAAGTAATTTGCCCAAGGTCTCCCAGCAAATGAAGTTGTAAAACAAGAATTCTTTTTTTTTTTGCAGCTGGCTGGTCTGGTGACTTTGGTGTTACAGAACAAGAATTTAAAGCCAAAATTTTAAGCCTCCATGCTTTGTTTTTATTATACTATATTACAAATGATCCAATATATGTGTGTATTACTATACTGATAACACTTCTTTATCTCTGCAGGGAATGGACAGGCTACTAGCATGGTCCAGCTGTCAGGTGGGAGATTCCTGATGGGAACAAATTCTCCAGATGGCAGAGATGGTGAAGGACCTGTCCGGGAAGTGACAATAAAACCCTTTGCCATAGACATATTTCCTGTCACCAACAAAGATTTCAGGTACATCAAGTGTTCTTATAGGAGAAGTAAAGGCTCGTTGTAATCTTCATTCCTAATATCTAAAAGGAAGCTAGCTTATTACTGCCACATACCATCTTTGCAGTAGAACTGTGGGATAAGTATTATCCACATTTTTCAGGTGAAAAATCTGAAGTCCAAATAGGTTTGACCAACTCTCTCAGTTTGTGGAAGAGTTGGGTGGAATTCAAATCTGCTCTGACTCTTGAGCGAGTGCATTTCCATTACACTGGGCATAGCACTGGGAAATATGAACAAAAGGGATGTAACACTCCACAGAAATCTCTTCTGTGGGGGTGAAAGGATTGGGAGAAAGGTCCTACTAGGTGAGAGTCCCTTAAATTCCCTTTATATTTGTTGAGGGAAATGGCATTGTTTTAGGAGTCAAATGTTGTGGTTCCAGCTCAATCTAAGAAGCCATGATGAGCTGCCTCAGTTTTTCCAAGGCCATAGGCTAAAATGAAAAATAATCCAGAAAATATCTGTAATTTGCCTTCAAATGGTCCAAGGAGGAAATACATAAAAAGAGAGATGGGGAAGGGGAAGACAGTAATGTAAATGGAGAAATGGCTTGAATATTATATTTGTGGACTTACACATTTTCAAGATAAAAAGCTGCAGGGGGTGATGGAGAATTGATTCAGGAGATGCAGACTGAAGTAGCATAAGGATTGTTGGTATATATATATTCCTTAGACCCTTTGACCCCGTAATTCCACCTCTAGGGATTTGTCTTAAGGAAAGAATTAAAGTCATTCAAAACATTTAGCTCTAAAAATGACATTGTAAACAAATTTCTAACAATTTAAGAATCACTCAAACATTTTATACCAATATAACAGAGTACTTAGCAGCTATTAAAAATCTTGTTGAGG
>NW_007747345.1:0-389 GCF_000696425.1 Galeopterus variegatus
AAATTTAGTAAACTCTATACTTAAGATTTGTGCCATTTACTGTATATAAATTATCTCTTTTTAAAAAGTCAGCTAGAACTTCTGATTCCTCTTCCTGACCACAGCTGCGGACCCAGGAGAAAATCTTTCCTCAACCACAGCTAAAGACTGAAAGATTTTTCTGTGGAGGGCCAAAAGTCGATGGAGCAATATCTTCCAAATTCTGACAGCGATTTCCAATTTAGAATTCTATACTCAGCTAAAAACATTAATCAAGTTAGAGTAAAAGAATTTTTTTTTTTGTCTTTTTGTCTTTTTTCCGTGTCCGGCAACAGATTGCAACCCTCAGTGTTGCCCCCGTACCGGACCGGGGACCGGCAACGGGATCGCAAGCCTCGGTGTTGCTCCCA
>NW_007747345.1:1389-8586 GCF_000696425.1 Galeopterus variegatus
GAACCCTCGGACGGGAGCGCCGCCGCGCTTCCCAAGCGGCGCACTATCCAGTGCGCCACCGGGCCGGCCCCTAATTCCATTTTTTAAATCATGAATGGCTATTATATTATTCTGCCTTGGGAATTCATTTACATGGACTCCTCTGAGAGCAACTGTAATGATAAATTCCCCCCCCCCCAAACA
This sequence comes from Galeopterus variegatus, assembly GCF_000696425.1. NCBI lineage: Eukaryota > Metazoa > Chordata > Mammalia > Dermoptera > Cynocephalidae > Galeopterus > Galeopterus variegatus. The sequence continues at coordinate 1,573 of NW_007747345.1, forward strand.
CCTTTTATCTTATTTTACCTTTTGGTAATACATGTGGGAAGCCTTGGAGGTAAGTATATAAACACTAGCTATGTCTATCTGCTGTGTCTTTAGAATGCCAAACAACTGAGGAATAACTCAATCCTCCTTAATTGCCAAAATTTCAAATATTTGTAAGGCAAAATATTCGCAGGTATAAAACCTAATTTCAAATACTGTTGACTAACATCTGTATTTGGAACTATAGGTAGACATTGTCATTACTGATTTTTATGATGCACTAGAGTTTAGAGCTGAGATTCCAGTTAAGTTGGTTGTTGAGCTCTAGCTCAAGTGTTGGCAAACTAAGACCAGCAAGGCAAAGTCAGCTCATCACCTCTTTATAAATTAGGTTTTATTGGGTCATAACCACACACTTATCCTTTATACATTGTCTGTGGCTGCATTTACACTGCAGCAGCAGAGTTGACTATTTACAACAGAGCCTGTGTGTCCCACACAAGCTAAGACACTTACTCCCTCCCTGACCCTTTATAGAAAAAAGATGACCAACTCCTACTCTAAGACACAGGGAAGATTTTGAATTTTTNTTCCTCTGGCTCCTCACCAACGATGCGCCCATGGGACTCAAGCAGCACCGCCCTCTGTTTCCATGTTCACCGTTAACCTCATCACCAACAGTAACTGCACCACCTCCTCTTTATCTTATTGTCAATTGCCCTGTTGTGTTTTCAAATCCTTCCCACCCACCTTGGATTTTACAGTTCTTTGCTATAATTTCTCTAAGTCAACACTTGCAGACCTCATCAGCTGCTTCACCACCTAAGAACATTGCAGCATGGTGTGCGAGAGTCTTGCTCATGTTCATGGTTGCAGGTTTCAAGTGGATGCATATCAGTGCCCAGCAATCTGTCCTTACATTCTTACTATACCTTTTCCTTTCTAAAATGGCTATTTAACAACTCCTATTTCCTCATACCTTTTATAGTTCCTTTTCACTTTCAGCTGATATCTTGCTTGCTTCACGTGTCATTGAGAAAATGCAAATAACCTGTCACATTTTCCCTTGTCTTCTCACCACCAATTCAACAGACTGCTTCCATCTGCCCCCTGCCCTCTTCTTTCTTGTTACCATGAATAAAATGTCCTAATTCCTATCAAACACCTGCACTTACCTGAGAACTGGATCTCACCGGGTCTTACTTCTCAGGTACTTTGTTCTTTCCAGCATCTCTTCTCTCACCTGCCTCATCAATATCTCTATTTTTATTGTTTAGTTCTTTCAGCATAAAGTCATGCTTTCTTTTAGTAAAAAAAAAAAGTCATTTGACCTCTTGATACCACATACTTTTCTAACTATTGCTTCATCTTTCTACGCTACTTAATAGGAGAACAAGCTAGTGTGTATTTATGGGAAGCGTTTTCCGTAGGCACTATTTACCTTTCCTCACCTCACATTCTCTTCTCAGCCCTCTCTTGTCAGGCTTTGAGCCCACCCCTGTGTGGTCAGATCCAGGGTTCACTTCTCTGGTTCTATCTTTTCCAGATGATTTTCAATATTTGGCACAGTTGACCATGCCTTCCATCTTGATCTCTTTTTTCTCTGGGCTTCTATGAAAACAAAATGTTCACTGTTTCCTTATGTAAGATATTTCACCATCTACTTTCTTTTTAAATTTTTCTTCTCTCCCTGCCCCGTTCCTTTGTCTTTTTTTCTCATCTTCAATATTGCAGCACTTGCTCCCAGGCCTTTCGTCTCTTCTGTCTGACCGTCACCATATTATCTCAGCCCTTCCATGGCTGTAAATACACCTTCACGTCAATGACTCTCATATGTACTCCTCAGCCCTGACTTTTCTCCGTAACCCCAGACATATATCAAGCTGTGCCTTTGACATCACCATTTGGATGTTAAATAAGCATTTCAAACTCAACATGCCTGAAATGAGACTCTCACAAACATATTGCTCACACTTTAAAATCTGAAGTAATACATCAACTGCAACTGATTTCCCCTGTACCCTCAGAATCCAGATTTAACCCATCAGCAAGTCTTATTTCTTCTAAGCCTAACATACATCCTGAGTCTGGCCGTTTCTCACCACCTCCACATTTGTTTCCTCGGTTAAGTCACCATCAACTGTCACCTGATTGATTGCATCCCTGTCTCACTACTTTCATTCTAGCTCTTTAAAATCAGTTTTTCACACCATAATAAGGAGAGAGATTTTAAAAATGTAACCAGGACATAACCTTGCTTAAAACTCTCCAATGACTATTTATCCTAAACATTTATCTTTGACTGAAAGTGTTTGTAAAATCTGGCCTTTAGGTATACATCCACGCTTTATCTCCTTAATTTACTGTGTTCTGGCCAGACTGACTGACTTTCAGCCCCTAAGTACATTATGTTCAATCCTAACTCACTAGACTCTCCTTCTGTCCAGATGACCTTGTCCCTGACCTTTATAGGTCTTGCTGTTTTCTCTTGGGAAAGGGCTTACCAGACCAACCACTGGAAGAAGCCAGTCAGTTACTATTTTATAATCTTATTTAATTCTCTGTGTAAGTCATAAGTGGACACTAATTCATTTGAATAGAAGGCCCATGGGGGAATGGTCTTGTGTGTATTTGTTCTACACCAGTGTCCAGGGCAGTGCCTGGCTCTCACTATATGCCAAAGTGTGAATTACGTGGCAGACTCCTGAGGGATGGAAAGCAGCCAATGGGACATCATGAGATGTCCTACCAGATGAGAAGAAGAGGAAAAACATTTTGAAACAGAATTAGGCAGTAAATACATTTGTTTAATTCAATCAACAGATAAGGGAATTTGGTTTGTAAGTTTCAAATTTAAATCAGATGAAATTGTAGACCTTGTAGTTCTTAGTAAATTGTGCAGCTTGGTTTTTACGACTACAGGGCTTCCTGTTCTCACACATCAGCATCCTGACCAACCATCTCGACGGTTTATTTAAAAACACTGAGAAAAGAATCTTGATTTGTTTGGAATGCTATAATTACTAGTGAATAAGCATTGAATATAAATTCTAAAATCACTGGAATTAAATATTAACAATTATAAAAAAATCAAACTTATTATTTGAGTATTTTTGTATTTTGTATTACAGTTGACACAACTATGTATATTTAGTATTGTGGCATTTCTTATTCTTAAGAAAATTTGGCAGATTAGAGACTTAATGGATAAAACTTTTCTATTTAAGATGCATAAAGAGACTAATTATCTTTACACTCATGATTATTGTAAGCAATATTGTAATGCTTCAAAAAGCTTAAAATTTATCAACTTTGTGAGCTTAACTAATTAAAGACTTATTTTATAATTGGGAACTTATTTTGTTAGACATTTAGGTACTTAGAAAATTTAATATGTTGAATTTATGATGTTTAACAACATATAAGGGATTTTAACTATCTAAGATATAAAAAACTTGTAAATGGCTTGATAAAATGTATTATATTTATAGAGTAATAATATTTATAAACTGAACTTGATAACTTAAAATTATTTTTCTACTTGTACTTTAAGAAATTAAATCATAATGGAAAATAATTTAACAGTAGTCTTTACTATGAATGGAAATGCCCTAGTGAAAGTAGGAATGCCCTAATTCTTGTATTTATTATCTAACACTTTCTTTTCATTTCTTCTTCATAAATAAACCCCAGTGAGGTGCATATGGCAAGTATTACACTTTCCATGTTAAGGTAGAATGTGGGGATTCACATTGACTCATCAATAAACAATACTCTTTGCCATCTGTGGGCCCTGCTTTCTATGTTTCTTTCACCTGAAACACTTTGCTTATCCCTTATCTCCCTCTTTCATTTGGCTGATTTCTTCTTCTTTCTCCAAAGACTCCTTCCGTGATCCACCAAAATGAAATAGATGTGCTTACCATGCACTCCCTCAGCTTTCCACACAAGCTTCGTGGCAGTACTTACTGCTAGTGTTGTAATTGTTTATTTAGGCATTTCTAGACCCTAAGCTCATTGCTGATAAGGTCCTATTTTTTCACTTCAATGTCTTGCACTTCTTTTTTGCATGTAGTAGGTACTAAGTAAACACTTGTGAATGACAGACGTTCTGTGAATAAAGCTGGGCAGTTAGAGCACGAACCAATTAATTTTTACTCTAGACACATTGCTCTTTCCAAATTCATCTTTCCTTCCCCAAATTAATGCTTATATTTATTTAAAAAGTCCTTGAAGTATATACATTATGAAAACAGTCCTTAATGACTGGAATTGAAATGCTCCATATTAAAATATTGTCTTATCTTTTACAATTAAATAAATCAGGATATTCTCTTGTGGAGCTCAGATTGATTTTCAGTGAAAAATGAACCAGTCAGCCCAAACAGGTCATTGGAAGACAGATGGAAGACAGTGCACATGAGTTAGAAGACAAAGACTATACATGTATAAAGCACATTTTCAAATTCTAGGCCTGCTGCATACTGCCCAGCACCTCCAGAACCTCATCAGCACCCCCAATGCCTTTGCAATAAGACACTGATCAGTGCTATCTAGACAATATAATCGTCCTTCTCCTGTAGCTGATGCTCTACAAGTAGAGCAGATGATATCACATGGAATATACAATTCGACTAGATAGGACCAGTTGTGAGAGCTTTAGGAAACCCAGGGACTCCCGTAGGCCACAGCAGAGAGAATACTCTCCTGGTATATGTGCCTGAACAGTTAATATACCAACAACAGTGCCTGGTCCATAGAAGGAAATACACAAATATTTGTGGAGTGAATGAATCAATGAATATGGAATTAAATTTCAAATTTTATGAATAACAGTTATTCATAAAATGCTATGATTCTTCAAAACTCTTTTGGAAAACGTCCAATTAATCTAATCTTCACTTCGTTTCTCCCTCTACCTCCTACTCCACCACCAATCAAGCCATATGCATTTTAATAGGACAGTTTAAGGACTTAAATGATTATTGTGAAATGCTGGAGTTGGGTGAGTGGCCTGCAGAGGAAAGATTTCAGAACCATTCACAGCTTGGCGCATGAAGAGCTGCCTGCTCTAGTCTAATAAAATACATAAAAGAGGCATTGGGGAGGTTTGGTGGAGAAAGCCTGTGGTTTCATATTGGCCCTTTCACATGGAGAAGAGGCTAAAACAAGAAGCAAATAAGATAAAGGGCCTGGCAAACACATTTTTGTGTTTATTTTTATTGTGTTTATTTGTGGTTGTGTGCATTTTTGCTACTTTTTCCTTTAAACATTACCTGTGCTCAACAAGTGAGAACTTGCAATTTCTGAGACTATTTGCAAATGGGAATTTGAAGANTTAGAATTTTAAGGCTATGTCTTCAGGGATTACTTCATTTAAGTAGGTCAAAAGATTCAATCATTTTTAATTCACAAACGCTTTTAATAACATTTTGCAGCTATAATGGAAAAAGAGACTTAGCAGCGACATTTGCATTGAGCTGTACACGATATTGCTCTCATATCTTGAAGCAGTTCATTTGCTATGTTTAATCTATGTGTATTCAGGTTTTTCATTAACATTACAAGTATTTTCTGATTGAGTCAGATCAATATATTTCCACAAGTAGCATTAATTTATATGAGAGAAATAAATGTTTATGAGATCATTTACTTTCTAGATTCATTGAATTAGGTTAGTACATTATGTATAAAAATTCCAGCTAGTTATTGATAATAATTATGATAATTTTGTAAATAATAACACTCTCTCAAACCCTTTCCAAATCTAATGCCATGATGCTTTGGAAAAGCTGTCATTTAAAAGTGTGGCAAATATACTACTACAAAGTAGTTTGGAATACACAACACAGATTTAGAAATAATTGTAATTCAACTTTACTCAAGAATATCAACATCAGGTTAAATATTAACTAATTTATCTATGAAATCTAATAATAGAAAATATTAACTAATTTATGTATGAAATCTAATAATAGGGGAAAAAGTTCAAACATTTATTTCTCTGGTGCCAAAGACTATTATATATCTTTTATATTCCATTTCCTCTGTCACTTATTTTCTCAGTCCTATCTTGCAACTAGAATTTTCAGTTTTTCTTCATAATACCCATTCTACCACATCTTTTTAGTGTAAAATATCTTGCTTACCACAGAGTGCTTATCTGCATTTCCTGTTTACCTATAGTCTTGATTGAGCTAACCAGATTTGCTTTGCATGTCCTTTATCACGTCATAGATAGCAAATAGAAGTATTGTTGCTATTACAGGGTAATCCTTTTTGGGTAATCCTGTGTAATTATACTAGACTGGGATTTTATCCAGTCGTCACCATACTTTTCAGTTATTTGCTATTATAGCTTTTTAAAAAAGAAAATGTGGAAGACTAACTTTAAATGTTTTAATTATTCATTTTGGCATCACAAATTTATAGTGTACATATTCGAACATGATTTGTGTTTCTATTGGGTTTACTAGCTCCATGTCAAAATTTACACGAGAATGACATGGCTGGTAATCGTAGATTTCCCAGGTGCACCAAAGAACAGCAACAAGAACAAAAAGACAGAAAAACAAAACCTGACACATGTTTATAGCAAACTACGCTTTGAATTGCTCAGTTGAGTTATGTGACTCCGTTTATCTTCTTTTTCCTGTTGCTTCTAATTTCAATATACTCATGTTGTAGGTTGTATTCACCTGTTGATATATCTTTATATCTTCAAGGGCTCTGCTGAGCATGAGCTGGGATTCATATGACTCTTGTCTAAAATTACATGACTGTATTAGTTCATTTCTGTTGCTTATAACAAAATACACAGAACTGGGTGATTTGCAAGAAAATGAAATTTATTGTTTATAGCTTTGGAGGCTGGGAAGTCCGAAGTCTAGGGAACATATCTGATGAAGGCCTTGGTGGTGGTGACAGTGACACACAGGTCTCACATGGCAGATCAGAGAGAGAGAGAGAGAGGTAGAGAGAGAGAGAGAGGGGAGAGAGAGAGAGAGAGAGAGAGAGAGAGAGAGAGAGAGAGAG